>NC_091133.1:113503205-113598205 GCF_040183065.1 Periplaneta americana
ATCGGGCTCCATAGTAAATCTTACCAGGAGACTGTCTGCCACACACAGTACAATGCGCAATAGGTTTATAGTAGATTTACGGACAACTCCGAAATCTTCCATCGTTTTCAGTATGCCTACTACCAGAGGAAAAATAGCGCAGCCCTACTAGTAACTGATGAGAGATTCAACAGAATGTTTTAAAAAATAAACAAGAAATCATTTATCTTTTCAAATAATCATTTTTCTGTTGCATGTTGTATCCGAGTTCCAATTTTTCGAAACAAGGTTAGGACTATAAGCCTAATTCTGAAGGTTAGGACTGTCTGCTTCGAAAACCTCAATCTGTTTTAAAACTTATGTTCATTTATGTATATTTCAAAGTGGTGCACTGTATTTCGAAAAATTCTTGGCCGCCGTGGTCGTTCAGTAATATTAATCACTCACATATCGTCACTCATAAGTTTTTGGAAAACATCTGTAATATCCATGTGTATTGTGAGAACCGCCATCTTGCACTGTTGAGTCTTGAACTGCAGTTTAAACGGCAGAGAACTGCCGACCAAGTTAAACTCAAGTTAACTCAAGATTAACTGGTAGTTAAGGTTTATAATACGAAGCAGAACGAAAAACTTCAGTTTAAACTGAACGTAAGGTTTAAACGGTGTTTATAATACCGGCCCTGAGAGACAAAACATTTTGAAGAAAACTTACTCTAAGTACAGCTATGTGTTATCCGTAAGACCGATCACCTCAGGCAAAGATATGGGCTGTTTCCCATTTTATACGCTGTTTTTTGTACAGAAGGAAACTTCCCTCCATTGATTAATATTAGAGGAGAAAAATTCGCTCCGGTGCCGGGGATTGAACCCGGATCCTTGGTTTTACGTACCAAGTGCTCTCACAATTGAGCTACGCCGAAGTTCAATCCACAGCACCGGATCGAACCCCTCTCCTCCAATGTTTTCTCTTCGTGGCCTGACTCCAAGTTGGGCATGTATGTTGACATTTTTTTTTTTTGTATACGTACTAATCAGTAATCATATTATATTGTGAATCACAAATAATAGTACATTATGCAACGAGCCTATAATGAAGGTAATTAAGAAGTGAGTATGGATATTTATGAAACGAGCGCAAGCGAGTTTCATAATTTTCATACGACCTTCTTAATTACCATTATAGGCGAGTTTCATACGACTTTTTATGCTCGACCATATTTCTAACTTGATATTATTAATTTTATTTGTATCTGAACTTGAGCAATGTTCCGTATGTTGTGAGATGTGCGCAGACGCGAAAGTATTGATTTTTTCCGAGGAACAGATGTCCACATTGACCTTGCTAGGCCATAAAAACCTACAGAGATAACATTGAAATAAAATTAGACATTGAAAAACGAGATGACTAATTGAATTTATTTGAATATTATTTACAATTAACGCTAATTATTATAATAACAGAACATAACCTTCTGCGACAGTATTGGATTTCCAGCCTCCGTGACTTTTCGCTAATTGTCTTTCGATTGCATATCCGAGAATAATCGATACTTGCGGTTTTATAACGGTAGAAAGCTGACCTGTCATTGGCTGAACAGTTGTAACCTGAGTCGTCATTGGCTGAAAGACCTGACCTTTAATGAGTAGATGTACTTTAATGACATGCATTAAAGGTCTGCTACCAGGTGTATAATTACTACATTTCGGCATGGTCGAGCATAAACTCAATTCTGTTCCTACATCCATTTAAAAACCACATAAACAATACATATTCTCGAGACTATACAACAAACTATTCAACTTTGAATGCATTTTAAAAATTAAATTGAATTTTATTAAGCTTTTATATTTACTATACAGTGTACATATTCTCAGCCTGATCGGGACAACACGACTCCTATCGCTTGTGTGACGTACCACGTTGGATAACGTCACCATTTTAACAGAAAGCCTGACCAGATTGTTCGAAAGTCAAGCGCTTAAAAGTTTCTCTTTAAAAGGCAAAATTAAGTTTCCTCAGCGGCAACTCACCACCACGCCCGCCGACAACGTTAGTCACAGCTTTACCGGTTGGAAGATAATTTGTTCACTCAGTATTATTTTGTGATGTGTAGAGCTATTAATGTTTCTACAAGTACATTTATTTATTTATTTATTTATTTATTTACTTATTTCTTTGCTTACTTATTTAATTATTTTTTATTTGTTATTTATTTACTTATAGGTATATACTTATTTATATAAGTATTTATCTATTTAATTATTTCCTTGCTTACTTATTTAAGTATTATTTATTTACTTATAGGTGTGTACTTACTTATTTATGTATTTATTTATATAAGTATTTATTATTTATTTATTTATTTATTCATGTATTTATTTCTTTATTTCCTTGCTTACTTATTTACTTATAGATATCTACTTATTTATGTATTTATTTATATAAGTATTTATTTATTTATTACGACTAGTTACTTACGTATTTATTTATTTATTCATTTAATCATTCATTTTATTTATTTATTTATTTGCTTATTTCCTTGCTTGTTTGCCTACTTGTTTACTTATTATTTCTTTCTTTATTTCTTTACTCAGCCATTCATTCATTCATTCATTCATTCATTCTTATTACAAACTTTAATTACTTTCTTTAGTACTAAATGTAATAAAAATCATCGTATTATTGTTTTAGGTTTACTTTTGTGGTTAGATGTAGGGTGTGCGCATACGGTTCTGAACTGACAGCTTCTCGTTCGTTATATTGCATTTAACTGAACTGGCGTTTCTTGCGAGTTTTTATGAAAAAACGGTACCAATTCTTATTATATTTTATGTTCGACCATGCCGAAATGTAGTAATTATACACCTGGTAGCAGACCTTTAATGCATGCCATTAAAGTACACCTACTCTTTAAAGGTCAGGTCTTTCAGCCAATGACGACTCAGGTTACAACTATTCAGCCAATGACAGGTCAGCTTTCTACCGTTATAAAACCGCAAGTATCGATTATTCTCGGATATGCAATCGAAAGAGAATTAGCGAAAAGTCACGGAGGCTGGAAATCCAATACTGTCGTAGAAGGTTATGGTCTGTTACTATAATAATTAGCGTTAATTGTAAATAATATTCAAATAAATTCAATTTGTCATCTCGTTTTTCAATGTCTAATTTAATCTCAATGTTATCTCTGTAGGTTCTTATGGCCTAGTAAGGTCAATGTGAACATCTGTTCCTCGGAAAAAATCAATACTTTCGCGTCTGCCAACATCTCACAACATACGGGACATTGGTCAAGGTCAGATACAAAGAAAATTAATAATATCAAGTTAGAAATATGGTCGAACATAAAAAGTCGTATGAAACTCGCCTATAGGCTAATGGTGATTAAGAAGCTCGTATGAAAATTATGAAACTCGCTTGCGCTCGTTTCATAAATATCCATACTCGCTTCTTAATTACCTTCATTATAGGCTCCTTGCATAATGTGCTATTATTATACATATATTTCAGTAGATTAATATTTATGATATATTTGCTTAGTAATTCAATGATACTTTATTGCGTCAGTATGAAATGTTAGTCAGATAGTGGTTGCTGGTGTTGGCACGTTCTTTCTCGAACAAAAGCTATGAGATGGTTTGTTTACGTGGCTTTTCTTCACGGCTGAAACAGACTTCGGATGAAGCCGGATGTAAAGATTTGCGACAGAATCATCTCCGATATCTTTCTGTAGGATGATGAATGGGTTTCAAAGCCGTTCTGAAAGTGTGGGCAATAAAATGGACAATCAAACTCCGGTAATCCGGTCTATTGACAGCTAGTCTCCTGCGGGATACATCACCCACCCATCTCTCTACTGAAGACAGGAAATCAGAGGAACTTGGAAACGTTGATATATAACTGATGTGATGGTTATCTTTACTTCTTCTCTCCGGGCGGTTGTTCAGGGTTGCCATACGTACGACTATAGTCGTACACTTACCAGGGGGCGTCAAGTGACTACACTCTCGGGCGTGCGTACAAACCAGTGTTGTTGTAATTTAACCCGACCCAAAAAAACCATATGGGTTTTTTTAAAAAAAACCCCTTCAATAAAACCCGACACAAAACCCAAAAAAAAACCATATATTTATTTCTCGTAATTTAATCAACATACAAAATATTACAAAAAGGTGCATCATATTTATTTACTATAACAATTTGTCAGCAGAAGTTATTAATTAGGTAATGTTTCATTATAAAGAAAAAATTACTTTCATCAACACGGTGTTTTATTGTAGAATGGTATTGATATTAACTACATCACAATTCAGTCCTTCTTAACATGCAGAAATCTGTAGATCTTCACTAATTTCTCAGCTTTTTCCTCTCCTAACTTATTTCTTAACTTTGACCAAACAAGCCCATAGGTGGAGAAGATTCTCTCGATGGATGCAGTGCTGGCAGGGCAAGAAATTAAACTTTTCACAAAGCTAATAAATCCTGTTGGCAAGTTCCCCTTTTTTGTTGTTTTCAATTCCATTATTTTCCACCATTTTTTGGACTGAACTGTTGTACAACTGCGTCAGAAAACATAGTAGCAGGAAAATAATCAGAATCAGCAATCCTAAAAGACATAACACTTGTCACCCACTCTGGATGAATCTCTATGAGCCAATTTTCTGCACTTTCCTCTTGATCTGCAGTTATTCTTGCCCCTCTGAATCTTGGATCTAACATATTAGCAAGATAGTGGAAGGGCAGGCTGCCAACTTAAGAATATTTAATAATAATTTACCAATCTTTGCTTATTTAATTTACTAGTTTTTGCTCATGAAGTAGTTCTTAGAATATGTTGGTGTTCTGAATCACTTAGTCACGAAATTGAACTATTTAATACCCATTAGAGAAAAACCCAATAAAACCCATAAAAACCCAAAGAAACCCATAAAAACCCAGTAAAACCCACTGGGTTGGGTCTTTTTTTTTAATACCCGGGTTTTTCTCAACCCTGGTACAAACCCTGAAGCCCTGACGTACGGCTGCGGGCAAGGGAAGCTGCTTCCACAGTGGCGGAGCTAAGAACTTGTACTATATGTGAAGCAAATTTGTGATAAGAATATAAATTAACTTCAGTTTTTAATTGAAGTACACTTTCACTGTTAATTGCACTATACTCAAAACACTACTCTACATAATTTGGTGCAGTTAACTATATACGAAATAAATTTTGGCATGTTTGCACAATAATGAAACAAAACAAAATATACACTTTTATACAGATTAACATACTACGAAATAAAACTGTTCACTGTTTGTCTCCTTCACATTGCTATACAATTCAATTAACAAAATAAAACAACAGTACAAACGGTATTATTCAAATACAATTCTGTAATATTAGTACTTTTTCTTATATATCAGAGATCCGCGGCGATTTTTGCAGTTTTTTGTTAGTAAGCAGCTTTTCAATTCGTGGAGCTTTTGTTTTAGTACCAGCCAATCGCAAACATGCTTTCAGTGTTCATCACTTAGTTGGCTCCTGTGATGTGACTTTGTAAACTTCATTAAAGATAACAGTGTTTCGCATACGTAGATTGTCCCGAATATGCACAACGTTCTTGCAGCAAGATTGTGCAGTTTAGGAAACCTTTCTCGTGGAAAACAAGTATAGAAATGGTTAATACTTTTCTGTTTTGATACTTATCCTTTAGCTCAATATCGCTTTCTAAATCAAGTATTTCTAATTGTGGTTCAGCAGGAATATCCAGGACACTCACTGAAAAAGGTGTTGTAAATATCTGAAATTGTTGTTAAAGTTCTTTAATTTCTTGATATCTGCGTTCGAAGTCTTCGCACAATTGTTGCATTATTCTTAATATATTCTTTCAAGGCTTCTAACAAGTTTCCCATGTACATCCATAAATAACGCAATTTCATTCCTAAGTGGGAGAAAACGTTCCAGAACTTTTCCTCGACTTAACCACCCTACCTCGGTGTGGAAGAGTAAATCCTCACACACACTGTTAACATCATCAAGCAGTGCCCTGAACTCCATGTGATTAAGTCCTTTAGACCTTATGAAATTAATTGTTCGCATAACAACATCCATTACATTGCTAAGGTTCATGTTTTTAGCACATAAATTTTCCTGGTACAAAATGCAGTGCACCGGTGCCCCCAAGCGACCTCGATAGGTTCCACCACTGATAGACTGCAGTGTACAAGTGTACTGCCCGCAGTGGAAGCCGTAAGCAGACCTGTACGCCCTCTCGCGATCTTGACTCGACCTGGCGGAGCCTGACTTACGACTATTTTGAACAATTTTACGAGGTACGACCGAACTCTAAGTCGTACGAAATTTTGTACGACTATTTTACTGAAAGGACAAAATTATTTTGGAACTCACAATATCGGACTATAATTTAAAAAATAACAGTTAATTTGCCCCTTTTCTAGACAACTTTCCTTCATTCAGTATGTCATTGACTAATATCCCTGATCACACATATAATACTTATGCTTTAAGGGGATCAAAGATGCTTTGAAAATCAATATGGTGACTGCATTTGCCATACAAATCATAAATTCGTCATCTTGAGCTCCAGGTTTCATGTACGGTGCTGTTATATCAATGTAACACGTGTTCAGAGATCTGCTAACTTCAATATATTATGTTCAGCAATGGAAATATTTTTTTTGTGAATTAAATAAGTACCGCGCTAGGAGTAATAAATCCAGGCGCGCTGACATTTTAGCGCTGTCGGGTTTGAGTCGACTGCAGATCAGTGGCGGTTCCTCCATGGAACAGAAGGAACAGGCTGTTCCCTTCCTCCCTGCCCCCTTAACTGAGATTGTGAGATATACTTCATTCTAATGGATAGGCCTACTTGCAGTTTTCGAAAATCGAAAACAGCTATCGTTAGCAGGCTTATTGCAACGAAGTGTAAACGACTTGAGCCCTTCTCGTCTGCTGTGCGTGATGATGTGAGTGGGAATTGCAAGCAATGTTTTCTCCGAAGCAGGCTCGAGCGGACACGAACTTACCCGAGCATCGCTGGAAGCTGTGAAGTTACCTCTTCCCTCACAGAGTATTGAGAAGTGTGTAATATACTGTTTCATCAAGCTAGTTTATTTATATAGTGATAATTCGGAAAACAATTAAGTTCGAAGAGTTTTTCGTGTGACATAATATTGTGTGTGAAATTATACAATAGTTCCTAAAAAAAAATCCGTACGATTTACGCATTCGCGGCTGAGTTAAATCTGACGAAGTAATGGCAATGGAACAGGTGATCCTGCCTGTTCCAACTTCAAAGAGAGGGAGAGCTCGAGCGCCCTGATGCAAACCAAGACAGCGAGTGTTGTGTTATCGATCAGCTGAAGTCGAGAGCGTTTAGTTCGATCAATTTTGCTGAGAAAAAGCGCGGTTATTTTGAATGGCAAACCTACTCCTCTCCTTACAGAACTTAAAACTAAAACAAAATCTTATACAAGACATTTTCAAAATAGTTACTGTAATTCTGTGAAATGGTTAACTGGATGCTCGTCAAGCGGTAAATTGTAGGTTTAATTTAGGTTTATTTATTTTTAGTTAACGGTGTTATATATTTAGGTCTAATAATAATAATAACGATAATACAATATCATTAATTTGTTTTATATTAACATATTCTTTTTCTAATTAAGTTGTAAATGAAGTAAAATAAAAAAATTGGTAATGTTGCTAAATCATAATACAGATTATTATTATTATTATTATTATTATTATTATTATTATTATTAGTGTTGATTATTATTATTATTATTATTAGTGTTGATTATTATTATTATTATTATTATTATTATTATTAGTGTTGTTTCTGACCTGTTCCCCATCGAGAAATAGCACCGCACGCCACTGCTGCAGGTGGATTAATTTGATGTAATCATCAGCTGCCGCACTGATTGTTATTAAATATCTGCCGTTGCGCCGGCCAGAGATAAAGTTTCTGCTGGCTTTCAATATAATAATGTTGTTTCCGACGAAGCGTCATCATGCATGCTTTACTGAAAATTATAGTGTTGATGAAGAAATGGTAATTTGAATGATAAATGCCATTGTGGATATCAACTATAATTACTAAAATTCTTGATTCGATGAAGAAATGGATGATGGAATAGAAAAGACTGAAGAATGCTGGGTTTGCAGTGAAAGATGTGCCCTTGGACAGAACACTATACTAACAGCCAGGTTATGAACCGACTAAACAGGAAGTAGATGGAAGGGCGAGAGGAAAGTGCGGGTTAGAGGGATAGCCTGTGCAGTGATGACACGTTGAGTGTGGGGGATGGAGGGGAGAACGAGAACGGAGCTTTTCATTGGACCTCGCGTGAAAATATCGTCTGCTAACGAAATCTGGCAACGGAATCACGGAGACAGTGTAGCCAAACTTCCCAGTTCATTTGCAATACCACGTGCATTACCAGTCGCATTTCATACCAGCGTCATTAGCTCGTGCTTTCTTAAAAACAGTAATTTTAATTACTAATATTGTTGATAGTGTTATCGAGAACTGTATACAGTAGTTATTTTAAACATATCGGTGACAAACGCTGAACATTCTTTGAATCTCGTGCCACTATGTGGCAATAGAGCTCAGAAAGAGAGCAACAGAACGTTGCTTCCGGTTTAGTCGGTTCATAACCTGGCTTTTAGTGTATGAATAAATGAATATAAATTTATAGGCCTATGAACCACTTTTTTATGGGTGTTATGTGAAATATATTTGTGCGCACTATCTATAAAATAGTAAAATGATGAATGTACGACAATTTTATGCTAAAGTACGACATTTTTCATAAGTTGGTACGACGATTGCGTTTCATTTATCTGGCAACCCTGGCTGTGGTTCAGTTGCTGAAGTTTCGAGCAACTACTTCAGTACGATCTAGTTCAAGTCCCGGTAGAAAAACAGACATGTATTGGTTTCTAACCTGGAATTGGTACTTTCCCGTTCTATTAGTTTTGTCTTGCATTGCGCAATGCAGACTACATAGTACCATGAATGCCTAGCGATTAACCACAATACAAATTGAGAAAAACGCAAAGGGAGAGTAACGGTGACCTAACTTTATCAGTGTGTTACTCTGAGTGTTCGTTATTTTCACAACGTCTCCAAGCTTGAGAATAGTCTTAGAAAAGCGTAGATTTACTGAAAAATGGGAAGAGAAATATGTTATTTTTTGTGTTGTTTTTAGTTCGTTATTTAACGTTTGTGCTTGCAGTTAAACAGCAATATGGGATTTGAAGCCTAATGTTGTTTTGTATTGTGGTCACAAAAATTCCGTGTGGGTAAGTGCCGATTTTTTTAAATCTCAGTATATAAAAATGAACTTCCTGTGGGAAAATTTAATTTTCATTTCAGTAATTTCAAACATTATTATTACAGTATTCATTCATTTAATGTTTTGCCCAAGGGTAGGTATTTCACTGCAAACTCAGCTTTTTCCAATATTTCTTATTTTCTGCCTTCCTCTTTGTCTGTTCATATTTATTTATTTATTTTACATATTTATTTATTTATTTGCTAATAATTGTAACATAAAACATAATATAAACAGGTAAAACTTTAGCTCGCCCCTGAAACAGTAGAACTCGTGCTCAGGGGCGGATTCCTGGATTGAAATTAAGAAGTATAGGCCTATAATACAATTTGTCTTATGTCTACTGCACAATAAGACTACATAAATTTAAATGTGCAATTTTTCAATTTTTATAAAATCCATACTTACTTACTTACTTACAAATGGCTTTTAAGGAACCCGAAGGTTCATTGCCGCCCTCACATAAGCCCGCCAGTGGTTCCTATCCTGTGCAAGATTAATCCAGTCTCTATCATCATACCCCACCTCCCTCAAATCCATTTTAATATTATCCTCCCATCTACGTCTCGGCCTCTCTAAAGGTCTTTTTCCCTCCTGTCTCCCAACTAACACTCTATATGTATTTCTGGATTCGCCCATACGTGCTACATGCCCTGCCAATCTCAAACGTCTGGATTTAATGTTCCTGATTATGTCAGGTGAAGAATACAATACGTGCCATTCTCCATTCTCCTGTAACTTCATCCCTCTTAGCCCCAAATATTTTCCTAAGCACCTTATTCTCAAACACCCTGAACCTATGTTCCTCTCTCAGAGTGAGAGTCCAAGTTTCACAACCATACAGAACAACCGGTAATATAACTGTTTTATAAATTCTAACTTTCAGATTTTTGGACAGCAGACTGGATGATAAGAGCTTCTCAACCGAATAACACGCATTTCCCATATTTATTCTGCGTTTAATTTCCTCCCGAGTGTCATTTATATTTGTTACTGTTGCTCCAAGATATTTTAATTTTTCCACCTCTTCGAAGGATAAATCTCCAATTTTTATATTTCCATTTCGTACAATATTCTGGTCACGAGACATAATCATATATTTTGTCTTTTCGGGATTTACTTCCAAACCGATCGCTTTACTTGCTTCAAGTAAAATTTCCGTGTTTTCCCTAATCGTTTGTGGATTTTCTCCTAACATATTCACGTCATCCGCATAGACAAGAAGCTGATGTAACCCGTTCAATTCCAAACCCTACATAACTTTTTTAATTTAATATTAGAACTATTAGATTTGACAAGATTAGGATATTTAAATATAAATTTGTTATATATTCTTAGGCCTAAATTATTATTATAATTAAATACTGTAGCAGTGTTGCATTTTGGTTCAAAGAATCTTAAAGAATTCATATCTTTTGTTTCATAACTATGAGGATACAATACAAAATTATTTCGATTTTATGTATGAATTTTATTAATACAATATAATAAATTTGTCTTATTTTAAGAACATTAGAGTCTAAAAACAATTTTTGAGATGGAAAATCAATAAGTTTATGAAGACATATTTTAATTATTTTCTTCTGTAATAAATAAAGTGGATTAAAATTAGTTTTAAATAAGCTACCCCATGAAAGCCTGACGCTGGATTGGTCGAGGAAGCCCCAAACCTTGGCCTGCTCGTTCCCCAAACTTAAATGCCCTAGACTTTTGCTTATGGGGACACACGAAGGAACCGGATCAATTCCAAAGAGTGCGTGATTCCTTAAGCCGAAGGGCAGAGGAATGCATTGTTATGAATGGACGTCACATTGAGTACCTCCTATGAACAAGTGTTCAGATCTCAGAAAGTATGCGTTGTAGGACCCATGTTTATTAGACATAATTTTCTTGTTTTGGTGCATACTAGCACCTCCTAAAATATTGGATACTTTTTTTAACATCTTGTATAATATTATTCAACCTTTAAATCTATTTGAGTCCACACCTGTGGAGTAACGGTCAGCGCGTCTGGCCGCGAAACCAGGTGGCCCGGGTTCGAATCCCGGTCGGGGCAAGTTACCTGGTTGAGGTTTTTTTCTGGGGTTTTCCCTCAACCCAATACGAGCAAATGCTGGGTAACTTTCGGTGCTGGACCCCGGACTCATTTCACCGGCATTATCACCTTCATTTCATTCAGACGCTAAATAACCTAGATGTTGATACAGCGTCGTAAAATAACCCAATAATAATAATAATCTATTTATGCTCGACCATGCCGAAATGTAGTAATTATATAATTATACACCTGGTAGTAGCCCTTTAATGCACCTCATTAAAGTACACCTATTCATTATAATTCAGTTGTTCAGCCAATGAGAAATCACCTTTGTACTGATTGTACCATTATAAAACCGCAAGTATCGATTATTCTCCGATAGCCTATGCAATCGAAAGACAATTAGCGAAAAAAGTCACGGAGGCTGGAAATCCAATACTGTCGCAGAAGGTTATGTTCTGTTACTATAATAATTAGCGTTAATTGTAAATAATATTCAAATAAATTCAATTTGTCATCTCGTTTTTCAATTCTGAATCAATTTCCAGGTTATATCAAGACTAATCTTCATGTTATTCTCTAGATTATATCAAGGTCAATCACATTCGTGCCTCGGAAAACATCAATACTTTCGCGTCTGCGCACATCTCACAATTCAGGTCAGTTCCGCTCTTCACTTACATAACCATAACATGAATACTTACGAATAATTTCAAGTTAGAAATATGGTCGAGCATAAAAAGTCGTATGAAACTTGCCTATAATCGTAATTAAGAGGCTCGCTTGCGCTCGTTTCATAAACAAACATACTGGCGTTTTAATTACTACCATTATAGGCTCGTTGCACAATGTACTATTTTACAGCATATATTTCAATTGTTAGCGCATATTTCGACAGTTTCTACTGCATGGTTGCATGCTTATTTTCAGGTTTTTATAGTGCATGAAGTTTAGTGGTCTAGTGATCAGTGTATGCAATAATGTTTACTCAAAATATGAGAGTTGTTGAACCACAAAATATAACTTTACTTGAAGCAAGCACACACTAAAACATTCGGCAACTAAGGAGGGCTGTTTAAGTTTGACAATGTGACAGAGAGTGAGAGAGACAGAAACGAGTTCTGAGGTATCTGTAAACACTGGATTCAATCCTTGTGCAATTAAGGAGGTAGGTAGTTACAATTTGTAACAAAATTGTTAAATGAATAATTCATCTGTAGGTATATTTATGACAGTCAAGGAGAAATGTCTTAATTTGTTTCCGTCTAGACGTGGCTTATTACCTACTGTCTCAAAACAACACCGAGTGAATAACAAGCTAGTTTCGTGCACAGACGAGCAACAACCTTGACAGCTACGTACCTAATTCATTTCATTGATGTAACTGATAACCTTGAATGTTCTGCTATTCATTTCATGCATAAATCGTTATAAAAATGACGTACTTTGAATACTGAGAAATGTTTTCTGTAGCGTTGTGAAATAATACAGAAGGCATGCTGTAAACAGAGCCTATCAGTTTGAACTTGTCTTCGTGATTCAGGCTATAGATAATTGTGATTAGATTCGACCTTGCACTTTGGACGACGAGGTGAGTGGGGGTAGGGAGAGGGTGCAAAGATCAGCACCTCTCAGCGTGATCACGGTGATTTTTAAGCCACGCGTCACCTGGTTTAATCATCATTGATTGATTGGTACTTAAGCATCCTTTCAGGTGAGAATGAATGAATGTGCGTAAACACGAGTCTGGGATTAACTGCATCTCTGTGACCGTGCATGTCAACATGAAAAGTCGTCATCGCTCGCCAAATATAAACAACACAAACAACTGATTAAAAATATTCACTTGATATTCTGACGTTTACACCGTCTGTATTTGACCTACACTAATGAAGAAAAAGAAAGGATTTTGTGAAATAGAAATTACACTGACGTCACAGAAGTGCTTACGTCATATCCGATAAACCTAACAATGTGAACGAGTCCGCATATAAAAAGGATGAACCGTAAGTAATGCCGTTCATTTCAGGAGGTTATTCTTTGAGATATTTCAAACAAAAAACTTTAATACATTTTTTTCTCGTTTTTGCTTCCTTTCTGAGGTAAAAATTGTTTTATATGAAACATTTCATAGCGTGTTTTGGAAAAGCCATTGATATACTCAGTCAATTTAAGACAGCCATATACTATGATAATAAACGATTGAAATAATTTTAGTTTTGTTCTCATTGAAGTTCTCAGAAAACAATCATTCCAGTCATGGTGCCAGCTCCCACATAAAGGCAAAGGTGTTTGTACATTTGAAGAATGCCCCAAAGCCAACTCCTGGATCTCCTCTAAAAAGTGTCTTTCGTCCTCGGAATACATCAATGCCATCAAGATGTCTTGCAACGTCACCACAGTAAGATCTGTCCCTGGCAGAACCTTCAGTACTACCCGTTGTCGCCATCCCGGCTGTAGCGAGACTGAAACACTTGGCCACGTACTGGGGTTCTGTAAGAAGGGAGAGCTACTGCGTAACAACAGACACCATCGTGCCCGTACAGCAATTGCCAATCTGCTAAGAAACAGAGGATGGGAAGTACATGAGGAGATTCATTGTGTGTCTGAAGATGATTCTCATAGAAGAGTCGATATAATTGCCATCAATAGACGAACCCAGAAAGCGATGGTCTTAGACCCTACGATTTGCTTTGAACGAGACACAAATCAAGCACTGCAGATAAATGATGACAAGCGAGCTAAATATGTACCTTGTCTTCCATACCTCAGTGAAAAATATGACATTTCGCTTTACAACTGGGATGTTACAGGCTTACTATTTGGAGCGAGGGGTTCCCTTTTATGAGGTTCAGAAGATTGTAATGGAAATTCTGAAGGCCTCTCTTCAAATTCTACACTATCACCTATATGTTAACACGTACCTTTTTGTTTTGATATACAAATCGAATCATTATTTTGCTCGTTTCATTTTCCTTTATCTTTTATGTTTGTTAATTCCGGATCCCAGTGGTCAACCTCACTTGAGGACGGATGATTTGAAATAAATCTTAGTAGGCTAGTAGTGTGCAGAAATTTGATCTGAACAAATGTAACATTAACAAATTCCGTTGCAGAGCGAAAAATTACATTTGTTTGCATCAAATTTCTGCACATTTCAAGGACAAAACTAAAATTCTTTCAATCATTTATCATCACAATACACTACTCTCTTAAATTGACTGAGCATACTGGGAATTCAATCAATGCCCAAAACACGCTATGAAACGTCTCATATAAAACAATTTTTATCTAGAAAAAGAAGTAAAAACCAGCAAAACTTTATTCGATTTTTTTGTATGAAATATCTCAAAGAACAACCATCTGAAATTTATGACATTACTTACGGTTCACTTTGTATACATAACTTACTTGGAAGAGTTTATTGTGATCCATAGGAGGTTTGTAACTTATTAAAAATTTGTTATTCACTTGTGCGAAAGCATTGCACATACAAATCCTAACAATACAATCAATATAAACAGAAGAACGTTGCTATGACATTTCCTTTGCATCAGTGTATATGTCCTCAATAAAAATAGCTCCAACAAACTTCAATAAAACGTTTATGAGGTCTCGGGTTCGATTCCCGGTTAGAACACAGAATTTTTTTTTTAAGGAAATGTTCCTATGTTCATCCATGGTGTAGAAATTAGGTTAGGCTTAGGTTTAAGACCTCTCCTGGCACGTCATAATCATCCTATCATAATATCATCGGCGCAGCATAACTTCGCCTTCCAGGCGCTCTAACCTCAGAAGTGGGTTACAAATAAGCCATTGCCAGGAGAGACCAGAAATGTCAAATGACAACCTGGTGGCATTTGACATCGAAACACATTTCCCCCCTGAGTAGATTAGGCTACATTTGTAGCTCTTGGGATAAATTCCTCGGACTCCAATTATGTACCTCGCGAAGAATCATGCGTTCCTTTCCCTTAATGTATAATAATCTTCTCTTCTCTTCTCTTCTCTTCTCTTCTCTTCTCTTCTCTTCTCTTCTCTTCTCTTCTCTTCTCTTCTCTTCTCTTCTCTTCTCTTCTCTTCTCTTCTCTTCTCTTCTCTTCTCTTCTCTTCTCCATATGGTGATAGCGAAATCGTGTTTACGAAATACGTTGAATACTCCCTGTCTGATTACATGACGTTCTCCTTACAGTTCGGAGAAACCTCGGAAAAATCAATTAAGTCAACGAGCCCAAGTGGGAATGAAACTTACGCCGATCAGCAAGCAAACACGCTACCACCAGTGTTGCCAATTGGCTATCACTGAATCTCGCTAGACGGAACTTAAATATAAGCTATTTTTGATCGAAAAAAGCTCGAGGTTCATAAAATACTTTAAACTCAAGTAATTCAAAACTTCATTTATAGATACTGTTTATTATACATGCATTAATATTGAATAATTGAAAACTGAAGAGTCCACTGCAAGAATGATGGATGTCATTTGGAATATATTTTGCAGGAGAAGCAATTGAAAGTTTGAAATGCTTAGCGCTCAAAGCTTAACTGTGATTTTCCGATCATTACTGGACAATGACTATCAGTGTTAATGCCATATAACTCTCTATGCACATTCTATATGTCTTAAGCTATGCATTGACAGTCTTGGTTCATTTTCGACAAGAAAGTGACATCCATCATTCTTGCAGTGGACTCTTCAACTATGATTACCTGATTTAAATAGAGATTTTGTCAGGATCATCAGGGTCAATGTCTGGATACTCACTTTTTTTACTTGGTTGTTTAACGACGCTGTATAAACTATGAGGTTATTTAGCATCGGTGGGATTGAGGAGCGATATGATATTTGGCGAGATGAGGCCGAGGTTTCGCCGTAGGTTACCTGACATTTGCCTTACGCTTGGGGAAATCCTCGGAAGAAAACCCAACTAGATAACCAGTCCAAGAGGGAATTAAAACCCGCGCTCGAGTGCATGAAGGCAAGCGCCTTAGCCGACTGAGCTACATCAGTAGCTGATACTCAATGTTCAATAGCAATGAAGAAGTACTTGCAGTGGCTTCAAAATCTCTGCTATTAAATGTACAGTATGTGAGTCGTCACTTGATCTCTTCTTGTATGCAGCCAGGGTCAATAGTTTGAGATTAATATTTATACAATATTAAATAAATTTATCTAAAATTGGATTAAACCAACGAAGTTTCTCGCCTGCCAAGCGAAGGAAATAAGCTAGATTCCCCACTAAGCGGGATGGAATATTTTTTGCCGCTAATCTAAACATCAAAAACGCTAGATTTAGCTTGAAAAAAGCTAAATTGGCAACACTGGCTACCACCTCAGCTGCACCGGTGTATTCTATTCTCTTCTTCTAAGGGCTAAGACTTTTGTTTTATTGTTTTTTTTAGTATTTATTTATTTATTTATTTAACCCGGTAGAGATAAGGTCATCAGGCCTTCTCTGCCCCTCTACCAGGGGATTACAACTATAATATGAAGAATAAAATTACAATTAACATTACATTTACAATTACAATTACAATAAAAATTAAAGTACGACAAGATTGCCTGATTAATGAAAGCTAGACAATTTATCATAGAAGTTAAGAACAAAGAATATTTTTGTATTTACTGAATTACAAATTAAACCTAGAATAACAAAATTCTATAGTGATGAAATTACCATATATTGAGATATTTTGTGATAGATTAAGACAACTATTTACAAGAAACCATGTCTGAACGAGTCTCAATTACTGACCAAGTGCCTAGTAAGTTTGCGTTTGAATTCAATTTTATTTCGACAGTCCCTGATGCTAGCAGGTAGCGAATTCCAGAGTCTTGGCAAGGCTTTGTCGCAGTCATGTGCTAGAATTCCGCGTAGGCTTCGAATGAGTTCATTTTCAATGTGCTGTCCTATATTAGGGTGATATCTGTCATACATAAAGGCTGGTTCACAATAAACCGGGAACGGAAACGAGAACGAGAACGGAAATATTGTTAAAATAAATGTATTTAAATGTGAGCATTCACAATTAGCGAGAAGCTTCCCGGGGCCCGGAAACGGGAACGTGAAATTTAATTTTAAAAAATTAAAAAATTTGTATTGGATTTATAGTTTGGTTTTAAACATATTAAACACTATTTAATCTGTATTCGCTCTCAATTTTAAATTTATTTTTGTCTGTATTGGAATCAATAGATCGACTATTGATCAGGTTTTTTGTATTCGACAGATAATGTACAAAAAATGGGAGTATAAGGGTACAGTACATCAGTTATTCATAGATTTCAAAAAGGCATGTGACTCGGTTAAGAGGGAAGTATTATATGATATTCTTATTGAATTTGGTATTCCCAAGAAACTAGTTCGATTAATTAAACTGTGTCTCAGTGAAACATACAGCAGAGTCCGTATAGGTCAGTTTCTATCTGATGCTTTTCCAATTCACTGCGGGCTAAAGCAGGGAGATGCACTATCACCTTTACTTTTTAACTTCGCTCTAGAATATGCCATTAGGAAAGTTCAGGATAACAGGTAGGGTTTGGAATTGAACGGGTTACATCAGCTTCTTGTCTATGCAGATGACGTAAATATGTTAGGAGAAAATACACAAACGATTAGGGAAAACACGGAAATTTTACTTGAAGCAAGTAAAGCGATCGGTTTGGAAGTAAATCCCGAAAAGACAAATATATGATTATGTCTCGTGACCAGAATATTGTACGAAATGGAAATATAAAAATTGGAGATTTATCCTTCGAACAGGTGGAAAAATTCAAATGTCTTGGAGCAACAGTAACAAATATAATTGACACTCGGGAGGAAATTAAACGCAGAATAAATATGGGAAATGCGTGTTATTATTCGGTTGAGAAACTTTTATCATCTAGTCTGCTGTCGAAAAATCTGAAAGTTAGAATTTATAAAACACTTATATTACCGGTTGTTCTGTATAGTTGTGAAACTTGGACTCTCACTCTGAGAGAGGAACATAGGTTAAGGGTGTTTGAGAATAAGGTGCTTAGGAAAATATTTGAGGCTAAGCGGGATGAAGTTACAGGAGAATGGAGAAAGTTACACAACACAGAACTGCACGCATTGTATTCTTCACCTAACATAATTAGGAACTTAAAATCCAGACGTTTGAGATGGGCAGGGCATGTAGCAAGTATGGGCGAATCCAGAAATGCATATAGAGTGTTAGTTGGGAGACCGAAGGGAAAAAGACCTTTAGGGAGGCCGAGACGTAGATGGGAGGATGATATTAAAATGGATTTGAGGGAGGTGGGGTGTGATGATAGAGACTGGATTAATCTTGCACAGGATAGGGACCGATGGCGGGCTTATGTGAGGGCGGCAATGAACCTTCGGGTTCCTTAAAAGCCATTTGTAAGTTAGTAAGTACTGTATTGGAATCCCCTCCTAAGCACGAGTTTTACTAGGACTGGGCTAGTTTATCTTTCATTGTATTTATTAATTTGTATTCATTTCAAACTTAGTAGCAATAAAATAAATAAATAAATAAAATAAAAATTGTGAATGCTCACATAAAATTACATTATTTTAACCATTTTCCGTTCTCGTTCTCGTTCTCGTTGTTTCCGTTCCCGGTTTATTGTGGACCAGCCTTAATGCTGACACCACGTCATGTTTCTATCTAGTGTAATGCTTGAACTCCAGAAGCTCTTCACGAGCTGTAGCGCTGTGCCGTTGTTTTACTCTCATTACGTATCAGGACTGCACTTGATTATAATTAAATTTCATTCGTTCGCTGTGATGTGATGTGATGTTCTCTATCGCGTGGAATCAGATCCGTTTACACAAATCATATGCAAGCAGGTTCATAAGTCATTAATTAACCAATAATCTCTCGCTGACCTAGAACTGATAGCGCATTTAATAAGCGGGATAAAAGCATTATTTTACGACATCCTCTTTGTACAGCGGGTAATCCAGGCACCGCTGAGCACGGATTATGAAATGAGATGGCTTCATTACAATAGAGAGCATATAACAAAGTAATACACAGTAGCAGTTCGTGTATAAGGAATCCTGAAGTGCTTGGAGTGTTACGGTGTTGGCCTATAGCTCCATTTCCTTTCTTGTTGTTGTGTGTATGCCATTTCATTCGTGTTACATCAAGACAGCTTACAGCAGTAAAATTTTGGAAATATTCGACATTTTTTCCTCCATTACTGTATATTGTACAATAATGAAAATTAGTATGTGTAAAACACAGTCCTTCTGCTATATGAAAATAGTACATTATGCAACGAGCCTATAATGGTATGTTTGTTTATGAAACGAGCGCAAGCGAGTTTCATAATTTTCATACGAGCGTCTTAATTACCATTATAGGCAAGTTTCATACGACTTTTTATGCTCGACCATATTTCTAACTTGAAATTATTTATAAGTATTCATGTTATTCTTATCTGACTAGGGAGCGGAACTGACCTGAAATTGTGAGATGTGCGCAGACGCGAAAGTATTCATTTTTTCCGAGGCACGAATGTGATTGACCTTGATGTAATCTAGAGAATAACATAAAGATTAGTCTTGATATAACCTGGAAATTGATTTAGAATTAACAACGAGATGACAAATTGAATTTATTTGATTATTATTTACAATTAACGCTAATTATTATAGTAACAGAACATAACCTTCTGCGACAGTATTCGATTTCCAGCCTCCGTGACTTTTCGCTAATTGTCTTTGGATTGCATATCCGAGAATAACCGATACTTGCGGTTACAATGGTGATTTCTCATTGGCTGAACAACTGAATTATAATGAGTAGGTGTACTTTAATGAGGTGCATTAAAGGGCTACTACCAGGTGTATAATTACTACATTTCGGCATGGTCGATTTAAAAAAATTATTTAATTTTTTTTTTTTTCTCACTGTGCAGTAATGAAGCGTTTCCCACATAACTCAAAAACTATCCAACATTCTGTTATGAAACTTTCTGTATGTATTTATGCATGTCATACCTACAATATGATACAAGATCACTTCTCTATCTTTGAGAGGTTGTCTGATAAATTAATTCATTTTAAAAAATCGTCAAATATCAGTACTTTCTTCTAATATAAAATAAAAAGAAATATTATTTTTAAGGAATGTAGTTGAACGAGCTTGATACTGTACTCCAACCACGAGAAAGTCTCCAGGGAATGAGACGGAGCGGGGTGATGCTGTGAATGAATGTTGATGTCATAAGATGTCATAAGGTCACACACGTGAGTACTCGTATCTCCATTGGCTATCTCTCAAAGCACAAACGATAACACTGATATACACATTTTTATACTACCCTAGTTACAAAATTAGATCACGGTTAATCTCCTGGTCTTTTAATCACTCCATACAGGAAATAACATATGCAGGAGAGCGCATGATTTTTAAACTGACGTTATAACTCTAATATTATCTATCTACTTCGCTCCAATAGATGACGCAATAGTAAGCACATTCCTTTCACGGTTTATCTCCTGGTTGGAGAACAGTATTGTAAACATGAATTTCAGCAATAAAATTAAAAGAGAGAACATTTAAATTTAACAAGTTTATGAGTTATGAGGGAAAAGGGAAACGCTTCATCACTTTACAGTAAACTGCCACCATTTTGAATTTTGAAAAAAAAAAAATATAAATAATTTTATGCTCGACCATGCCGAAATGTAGTAATTATATACCTGGTAGCAGTCTTTTAATGCATGTCATTAAAGTACACCTATTCATTAAAGTTCAGGTTTTCGATTATTCTCGGATATGCAATCGAAAGACAACTATCAAAATGTCTCGCAGGCTGGAAATCTAATACTGTCGCAGAAGGTTATGTTCTGTTACTATAATAATTAGCGTTAATTGTAAATAATATTCAAATAAATTCAATTTGTCATCTCGTTTTTCAATGTCGAATTCAATTTCAAGGTTATATCAAGTTTAACGTTTATCTTACTCTCGAATTTATATCAAGGTCGTCGACATTCGTTGCCCGGAAAAAATCAATACTTTCGCGTATGCGCACATCTCACAATTTACGAGATTTCACAAGGTCAGTTCGCTCCCCAGTCACATAAGAATAAAATGAATACTTATGAATAATTTCAAGTTAGAAATGTGGTCGAGCATAAAAAGTCGTATGAAACTTGCCTATAATAGTAATTAAGACGCTCGTATGAAAATTATGAAACTCGCTTGCGCTCGTTTCATAAACATCCTCGCGTCTTAATTACTATCATTATAGGCTCGTTGCATAATGTACTATTTTTTAATCGTAAAAATATTTTTTTCATATAGCAAAAGGACAGTGTTTTACTTACACCAATTTTTCATTATTGCACAAGGTACAGTAATGGAAGAAAAAAATGTTGAATATTTCCAAAATCTCTACTGCTGTAAGGTGTACCTAACCCCTTAAGACAATCAGGAATACAAATAAAAAAAAAACAAATGAAAAGAGAAGAAGCTGTGTCTGGAAAGGAGTGAAAACTCTTATTCCACATATTTGACTGGAATCTGCTAACGAGACGACATATTATGTTGAAGGCTTCAGAAGCAATAAAAATTCCCTGTTTGTTGTTTTCCAAGTCGCATTTACTTTCTATACTTAATACTTGCATGATGTAACACTATCACGATATATAAAGCGTTACTAAAACCCATGAATTATTAAAACAGGTTTTGATCAACTGATTTAATGCTAGATAGGGGTTGACAGTTTACATATATTATCTGATGGCAAAGGTCAACACGTCATTTGGTGGACATCGATCCGATAATAAACATTTTTACCCTGCTGTCTGTTCGGTATAAACAATTTACAAAATAAAAGCCCGTGTGGTGTTAGCATGGGGTGGCGTGCAATTACCGTCAACATGTTTCCGTTGCCATGGGGATCCGGGCTGACCGTGACCTAGTTCTGCACTTGATGTGACCTTCGTGCGTCGCTTGAAAATATCCCCCACCTGTGAATTCGCACCAGTTCCTGTCTTCTACCTGGTAACGATTTGTTGTCCAGGAGCTAGGTATTCATGCGAATTGTACGCAGCAAACAGAATTTTCCATGGAAGCAGCCATCTGCAGATAATTGTCAGATCTGTACATATGTTTACATCGTTAGTTTTTCCGAGACTTTGTCAGGGTACACTGCTCATTAAAAGGGGCTGAAGACTGATTTCAGATCGATCCTGTGAGATATGTGCCAATACAAACCGACTCAGAGAGAATTTCTCCGAAGAAACCTTTAAATTAATTTTCATGATGCGCTCACCAAAAGTTTATTACAGTGGCACAATATCCACAAGAATTTTTCTCCTTTCTATATATAAATATTTAAAGAAAATAATCTGCCCTCAATGAGGGTTACCATAAAGATCCAGAATAAAAGCACTACAGAATAATTTAAAAAGACAGGAATTGTTTAGTAAAAAATTCAGAGAAATGCAAACCCAACAGAATCATTAATGGCCAAAATATAAATGGTAATGTAATATTTGGATTGAATCCTTAAGAATATTCAACAAAAGTTTTTGAATTTAAAAAAATCGGAGTCCGAGTGCTTTTAAAATATCACATGTGAATTTAGGGAGTGTGCCACGTGCACCAAACAAAAGACCAGAAACACTCCACTGACTAGTGGGAATGTTATATTTCTCACTTAGATAAGGGATGCAAGACTCATAAATGGATTTATTCTCCTCATCAACGTGTTGTGCCTGCAGGGCATCCCTCTCGAACCGGATTGTAGGATTAAGAACTATTCCCTTAGATTGAGTCCTGTAGATGGCTACAATATCTGCTCTTCTGTTCGAATCTAAGGATGAAACGCAGTGGGTCTCATCGTATACTTCCCATCCACGACGCTTGAGGACATCAGCAATGCCGGTCCTGGCCTTATGGTGTCGATTGTTGCGCAGCAGCTCCGTTTTCCGACAGAATCCCAACACGTGACCAAGAGTTTCCGTCTCGTTGCAGCCGGGATGGCGACAACGGGTTGTGTTGAAACTTCTGCCGGGCACAGATCGAACCGCAGATAGATTGCTGGACATTTTAATTGCATTAATGTATTCTGAAATTGATAAATTTGCTTTTGATGACATCCAGAATTTTGCCTTGGGGCACTCAGAATATAGGGTAACACCATATGGTAATGAAGAATTCTTGCATATCTTATGTACTTCGGTATATCATAGTAACATGATAAAGTATAAGTAATCACTTCGTGATTCAAAACGGCGCCTTGTTCCGTCGGACCCCGGCCACCTAGTCACTCGTAATGAGTGCACCTCTGTGTATAGTGTTGGACATTGTGCCACTATCACATATTCTGTGACACAGTACATGAGGGTAGGCCACCAAATGGGAACAGAGAGATAGAACTTAAACTGAGAGGATTTGAATCCGACATCGGAACTAGAATCCGGTGTGGCTTAGTGGATAAAAGCGTCAGTACGTAGAGCTGAAAACCCGGGTTCGGGTCCCGATGCCGGAGAGAATTTCTCTCCGTTCTACCCATTCTTCACCATATACACCATACATGGGCATCGTGCCTCACTTGAGAATTAGTGCCTCATTGACCTTCACAGAGCTTATCGCTCTGAGTGACATCATCTTCACAGTCCCCATTCCTTCCTCACGTAGCTCCTAGGCGTGGGCAGGTTCTATATCAGTTTCATAAGCAATATCAGTGATGGCATAATGGCATTATCAAAGCAGTGTGTACGCGTTAGAAAACGATTATTTATGAATTAAATACTATTATAGTCACAATCATGCCATGGTATGGTATGAAAGAAAAATTTCACAACCTCGAGCGGGAATCGAACCTGCGACATCCTTGTCTCCGGTCAGGCGCTCTACCACTGAGCTATCGAGTTCGTCTCACGCCAAAGGCTCGGAATTATCCTTTCATACTGGCAACTCTGTTATAGAGTACTGTCCATAGCGTCTTTTTCTTTCATACCATGGCATGATTGTGACTATAATAGTATTTAATTCATTAATATGTCACATCAACGGACGTATATACGTAACCCAAACATCGTAAGATGAAGATTACATAACGATTATTTCATGAGAAATGAGAGGAAGAGTTTTTTTGCTGTTTAGAAGGGGAGAACATACGATGTATGTTATGCTCGAAAATCCTATTAGGCATTATTAAATTTAATATACAACGACATTACTCCTTATGTCATAAAGAACATGCTGAATTAGAAGGTAAGCTAAATTAAATGTTATTTTTTCGTACTATTCCGAAGAAAATTTATGATCTTAACATTTGTATAGTATATTAAATACGACATTATACCTTAAACACGCTGCATTAAAAGGTACGAGGAATTAAATGTTGTTTGTACGTTTTATTTCCAAAAGAAATTTATAAAAAAAAATATCAAATGTGCGTAGAAGACGAAATATGATTTTCTGAAATTATTTTAGGTCGAGAACGTGCAAATCTATTAAGTAATCTTGATAAACGCCAGAATATTCAAGAAAATAACGTAGACAACGTGATGGAATATTATTGGCTAGTTACGCAATTTCTCGCCTGTGATTTAAATCAATTCAGCGACGGAGAAACAGTAAAGAGGTTTATGATTAAAGCTGCCGAATTAATTTGCCAAATTGAATAAAAGTTTTCGAGTGTCTCACGTTAACCAAGCGCTTTCCTAATAATTCGCCACTGACCGCCTTAGCGATTACGATAAGGTGACGCAGGTCACAGCAGTTTATATTTCCCATCCTACTCTGCAGTCTCCTCTCCTAGTAAACAAACTATTTCAAATCGAGTGCCTCACGTAACCGAAAATTGTGCCCATGTATGAATTATACACTGTAAAATCATCTAAAACTGCAACGAGAGAAGAGTCCACTTGAAGACACTCATTGCTTGCGTACGGCACGGCAAGCAAGGACAGAATAAAATAAATTTAAAATGTAACACGAGACGGTGGAAGTCAATTTTACAGTTGGGAGAATTGCGCGTCAACTTGCTCCAGGTCTGGAAATTCGATAACCGCCGGCCGCTTCTCTGGAAGGTTCCTTCCACTCGTCTCCCCCCCGCATATTGATAAATCCAGACAAGCCTACTTCCTACGCAGGACCCCACAGGATGTCTTGGAGCGTCTCTCGATTACAGGCCTGCTATCTCTCGAGGTGACTACCGTGCCGTCTGCCTTATCACCCACAGCGCTGGAACGAGAGGAACAGATGCTTCAGCTGCGTTCCTATCCACTGTCTGCCTTGGGGCTGCAAGAACGTTTTATCGAGTTTCGTTAGTTGCCTATAAATGCATGGATCGTCTATAATAGTGGCTGGTTGCCAAGAATGAGCCACTGCCGTTTAAGTAAAACCATTATGTAAGATTTTGAATTTACGAAAATTGTAAAATGCAAAATTTTCTCATTAGCCTATTTCGGTTAGTGACGTGGTCTGAACATACTGTACTGTTCTCCAACCAGGAGATTAAACATGAAAGGAATGTGATTGCCATTGCGTCATCTGTTGGAGCGAAGCAGATAATATTACCGTTTTAACGTCAGTTTAAAAGACATACGCTCTCTTGCACATGTTATTTCCTGTATGGAGGGATTAAAAGACCAGGAGATTAACAGTGATCTAATTTTGTAATTAGGGTAGTATAAATATGTGTGTATCAGTGTTATCGTTTGTGGTTTGAGAGTTAGCCAATGGATATGCGTGTACCTTCGTGTGTGACCTTATGACATCTTATGACATCAACATTCATTCACAGCATTACCCCGCTGCGTCTCATTCCCCTGAGACTTTCTCCTGGTTGGAGTACAGTACTGTACATCAGTTGTGTCTAGTGATGCAAATTTTTTCCCTTATTAAGATGTTTATTTTATTTTATTGGTTTTGCTAAGTTTTATAATGTACTGATGAAAAAAGTATCAATTTTCCTAAAAAATGACCCTTATTGAGCAATTTTAGTTTATTCCTTTTGCTAAATTTTGTAATAATTGTAATGTTGCAGTCACAAATTTTTGTGAAAAATTTTCGTCTTATTAGGTAAATTGTTAAATGTATTGATTTTCCTAAGTTTTATAATTTATTTTATTCATATAATTGTACATTTTCTTGAAAAATTTACTTCATTACGCAGTTGTTTTAGTTTTTTCGTTTTGTTAAGTTTTATAATTTATTTTATTAATATAATTATAAATTTTCCTGAAACCTTTTTCCCTTATTACCCAATTTTTTTTAAATTTATTGATTTTCCTAAGTTTTATAGTTAATTTATTTATATAATTACAAATCTTTCTGAAAAATGTTCCCCTTATGAAATAATTTTTTTAGTTTATTGATTTTTCAAAGTTTTATAATTTATTTTATTCATAAAATATAAATTTTCCTGAAAATTTAGTCAATTATTAGTCAATTTTTTTTTTAGTTTATTGATTTTTGTAAGTTTTATGTTTTATTTCATTCATATAATTATAAATTTTCCTACAAAATGTTCCCCTTATTACATAATTTTTTAGTTCATCGATTTTCCTAAGTTTTATATTTTATTTTATTCATACAATTATAAATTTTCATAAAAAATGTTCCCCTTATTAGGAACTTCTTTAGTTTATTGATTTTCCTACGATTTATATTTTATTTCATGTATATAATTATACATTTTCATGAAAAATGTTTGCTTTATTAGGCAATTTTATAGTTTATTGATTCTCCTAAGTTTTATAATCTATTTTATTAAATTTTTACACGTTTAAAGTGAAAAACTAAAATCCTTTCAATCGTTTATCATAATACATTGCTCTCTAAAATTGACTGAGCATATTGGGAATTAAATCAGCGGTTTTCCCAAAATACGCTATGACATGTTTTATATTAAACTCTTTTTTTTCTCGAAAAGTAAGCAAAAACGAGCAAAATTCTATTAAACATTTTTATTTCAAATATCATAAAAAATATCACCCTGAAATTAATGACATTACTTACGGTTCACCTTATACACACTAACCTCGCGTGCTATAAATACGACAATATCGCATACTTTAACTAGAACGCGCGAGGGGAGCCGAATTTAGAGGCGTCCTACCCAGCGCTGACAACTGTACTGCTGTACCGCTAAAGATACCTAATTCATATCAGTAGTAGTAGTAGTAGTAGTAGTAGTAGTAGGTTTATTTTGCCTGGCAGAGTTAAGGCCATGAGGCCTTCTCTTCCATTCAACCAGGTTTCAATAATATACATGAAATACAAAATTAGATTACAAAATAACACAAAAGAAAGTACCTTAGAAATTACATAAAATATAGTAGAAAATTACAAATAGTCAAGATCAGTTACATAATATAAAATTATAAATAGTCAAGATCGGTTACATAATATATAAAATAAAGCATAAAATTACACATAATCAAAATCAGTTACATAACATAAGGGAAAAAAAAAACACACACACACACACACTCTCTCTCTCTCTCTCTCTCTCTCTCTCTGACCTAAAATCGCCCGAGATAAATTCGACGATTAATTCACTTGAGATATATTATACAGTTAATATACTAATAGAAGAATACATATGGGTTACTAGACATAAAATGTTGATTAGCAAAGTCGTACTAAATGGCACACAAACACAAATGATTAAGTAATATATCAAGATAATAAAAAAAAAAAGAAAAGAGAAAAAAAATGAAGGAGAAGAAGAGAGAGGAGAAAAAAATAACAATTTGGTCATATAAGACTATTTAGAAACTTCCGCAAGAGTCTAGTTCTGTTCATTAAAAATATTTCTAAGTAGAGTGTACTTAAAAGGTTTTAGACTCCGATTTCCTATGACAAGGAATTCCAGGAACGAGCTGTGTGTATTGTGAAGGAAGCATAGTAGAGAGATGTTTGATGGAATGGAACTGAGCACTACTTAAATGAGTGGTTTGCGGGTGTAATAATTTAATAAAGATACAGTGTTGTAAACATAATAGACTATTAATATGTATTAATATTGATAAATAGTTCCATAAAACATTTCATTATCACCACGTGAATCAGCAGGCTGTTTTTAGAATTATAGCTATAATATATAGCTAGATATAATAATGGATATTTTAATGTAACTCTAATAGTATTGTAATATAGCCTATTAACATTATGTTGTTTATTTGTATTTATTTTCCCCATAAAACCATACAAATTCCTAAACATAAGATTTAAAATCCTAAAAAAAAAATTCCTAAAACATAGATTGGAAAACCTAATTTTAGTTTTTTAAAAACTATAAATTCTGCGTTTGGTAATGAGGTACGTCACAGGCCTTATATTTTTAATACATGTAATGCAAACTCTCATCAGTCACGTCTTGGTCTCCTCAACTTTCAAACCCACTATCCGCCACTGCCAGGTTCTCTAAAAGCGATTTGTAAGTCCATTTATATAGGCTATATTACATGTGATTTTTTTATAGAAATTCCTTAGGTTTGCGTCTTCTTCTGATCGATTCTCTCGATTAAATACAAACTTCCATACTGTAAGTGCAATAATGTTCCATAATACAAATGCGACACCTTGCACATTATAAAGAGTGATGTATCTGAATTTTGAGATTAAAATTTGAATTTAGTTTCTGTAACTGTAGGTAGCCTACATTTCCAAACTTACAACATGGAATGTAATCACCGTATCGCCTGCATATAATATAATTATTCTGTTAATGTATCGTACCTATTTTTAAGAAGGGGCACAAGACAACTGTAGTAACTTCCGAGGAATATCACTTTTGTTGACGTCGTACAAAATTTTGTCGAATATCCTTTTGAGAAGATTAATTCCATATGTAGATGAAATTATTGGGGATCATCAGTGTAGTTTCACGCGTAATAGATCGACTATTGATCAGATTTTTTTTTATTCGACAGATATTGGAGAAAAAATGGGAGTATAAGGGTACAGTACATCAGTTATTCATAGATTTCAAAAAGGCGTATGACTCGGTTAAGAGAGAACTTTTATATAATACTCTTATTGAATTTGGTATTCCCAAGAAACCAGTTCGATTAATTAAAATGTGTCTCAGTGAAACTTACAGCAGAGTCCGTATAGGTCAGTTTCTATCTGATGCTTTTCCAATTCACTGCGGGCTAAAGCAGGGAGATGCACTATCACCTTTATTTTTTAACTTCGCTCTAGAATATGCCATTAGGAAACTTCAGGATAACACAGAGGGTTTGGAATTGAACGGGTTACATCAGCTTCTTGCCTATGCGGATGACGTGAATATGTTAGGAGAAAATCCAAAAACGGTTAGGGAAAACGCGGAAATTCAACTTGAAGCAAGTAAAGAAGTAAATCCCGAAAAAACTAAGTATATGATTATGTCTCGTGATCAGAATATTGTACGAAATGGAACTATAAAAGTTGGAGATTTATACTTCGAAGAGGTGAAAAATTGAAATATCTTGGAGTAACAGTAACAAATATAAATGACACTCAGGAGGAAATTAAACGCAGAATAAATATGGGAAATGCCTGTTATTATTCAGTTGAGAAGCTTTTGTCATCTAGTCTGCTGTCAAAAAATCTGAAACTTAGAATTTATAAAACAGTTATATTACCGGTTGTTCTGTATGGCTGTGAAACTTGGACTCTCACTTTGAGAGAGGAACATAGGTTAAGGGTGTTTGAGAATAAGGTGCTTAGGAAAATATTTAGGGCTAAAAGGGATGAAGTTACAGGAGAATGGAGAAAGATACACAACACAGAACTGCACGCATTGTATTCTTCACCTGACATAATTAGAAACATTAAATCCAGACGTTTGAGATGGGCAGGGCATGTAGCACTATTGACGAATCCAGAAATGCATATAGAGTGTTAGTTGGGAGGCCAGAGGGGAAAGGCCCTTTAGGGAGGCCGAGACGTAGATGGGAAGATAATATTAAATTGAATTTGAGGGAGGTGGAATATGATGATAGAGACTGGATTAATCTAGCTCAGGATAGGGACCAATGGCGGGCTTATGTGAGGGCGGCAATGAACCTCCGGGTTCCTTAAAAGCCAGTAAGTAAGTAAGTAAGTAAGTAAGTAAGTAAGTAAGTATTGTGTTAATTAACTATTACTTCACGAAGTCCCGAGTTAGCCTACTTAATGTATTTTAAAGTTCTTTCATAAAAATCCGATGTTTCATGATGTGGATAGGATGTTCCTGTCGACACAGGTTTCACGAAGAGCTACAACATATGCATTAGCGTCGTACAGCAGTTGAACTAAGCTATTGTACTAACCCTACCACGTAGACTATTAATTAAAGCGACGCTTTGCCCTGAAGTTATGATGCTGTCGACTGCGTCCTGTTCATATGTTAATTCCGTCCTTTATACAATGACAGAGGTGCATATGAGGTGCAAATGCGCTCGATGGCCTTGACATGTTTTTAATTTCCTTCCCAGTCTGCCCTATATTTCAGCAACGTTGTGGAAACTGGCGTAAGACTAGGACAGGGGTGCTCAACCTTATTAGGTCTGGGATCACCTTCATGAAATTAGTTGGGTTGAAGATCGATTGACTCTATAGCAACATAATGAATCCATCTGTCACATAAAGCTACAACTACAAACTGTGTTAAATTTAAGCACGCTGATAATACAAAGGGAGGCAAAGGCTAATTGGGATTCCCGGTCTCTGATCGGGTCAAAAACCCTGATAGAACTGGTATTTAATCCTTGCGGTGAATTTCGGTGAAGTCCGGAGGGCCTAATTAGTGAAATCCACTCTCCTCACCTCCACGCTGGGGCCCCTTGGGTTCCTTTTAAGCTCGATTCACATTATACGTCACATCAACGTCACGTCACGGACCAGCAGCGTTGCATCAAAACATTGTACAACGCATTTTATATGGTAGCGTTCACATATACAGGCAACGTCACGGACCGTCTGGGATTCTCGAGGAGAATGTTTTCACGTGACGCGGACGGTTTGTTCTGCTAGACTCTAACACATACATGGGCACAATTTTCGGTTACGTGAGGCACTCGATTTGAAATAGTTTGTTTACTACGAGAGGAGACTGCAGAGTAGGATGGGAAATATAAACTGCTGTGACCTGCGTCACCTTATCGTAATCGCTAAGACGGTCAGTGGCGAATTATTAGGAAAACGCTTGGTTAACGTGAGAGACTCGAAAACTCTTATTCAATTTAGCAAATTAATTCGGCAGCTTTAATCATAAACCTCTTTACTATTTCTCCATTATTGAATTGATTTAAATCGCAGGCGAGAAATTGTGTAACTAGCCAATAATATTCCATCACGTTATCTACATTTATTTTCTTGAATATTCTGGCGTTTCTCAAGATTACTTAATAGATTTGCACGTTCTCGACCTAAAATAATTTCAGAAAATCATATTTAGTTTTCTACGCACATTTGATATTCTTTTATAAATTTATTTTGGAAATAATACGTACAAACAACATTTAATTCCTCGTAGCTTTTAATGCAGCGTGTTTAAGGTATAATGTCGTATTTAGTATACTATGCAAATGTTAAGATCATAAATTTTCTTCGGAATAGTACGAAAAATGACATTTAATTTGTCTTACCTTCTAATTCAGCATGTTCTTTGTGACATAAGGAGTAATAACGTTGTATATTACATTTATTAATGCCTATAAATGTTCATCTCCCCTCTTGCTTAAAAAAGCCCCTTGTGCAGACACTTGCATTTCCCTATTTCGACTATGCGGACATTTTACTGACTAACCTCTCCAGCGACAACAAAATTAAACTTCAACGTGCTCATAATTTGTGTGTACGTTTTGTAAGCAATGTTCGTAAATATGATCATATTACCCCATTCCTGGAAGCAATAGGTTGGCTTAAACTAGATAAGAAAAGAAATTTACATTCACTTCTCTTTCTCTTCGAAATCTTGAACTCTTCTATTCCTTCGTACCTGTCGTCTCGCTTCACTTACCTTTCTTCCCACCATAATCTGAACACACGCTCTCGTCATGAAACAATACTAACAATACCATCCCATCGCACCTCCTCATACTCATCTTCTTTCACAATAGCCCTGCCAAGACTCTGGAATTCGCTACCTGCTAGCATCAGGGACTGTCGAAATAAAATTGAATTCAAACGAAAACTTACCAGGCACTTGGTCAGTAATTGATTACTTGTAAATAGTTTCTTTAATCTATCACAAAATATTTCAATATTCAGTAATTTCATCACTATACAATTTTGTTATTCTAGATTTAATTTGTAATTCAGTAAATATAAAATATTCTTTGTTTCTCTATTATAAATTATCTAGCTTTAATTATTCAGGTAATCTTTTCGTTCTTTGATTTTATTGTAATTGTAAATTTAATATTAATTGTAATATTATTTGTAATTGTAATTGTAAATTTAATACTAATTGTAATTTTAATGTTGATATTGTAGTTGGAATCTCCTGGTAGAGGGGCAGAGAAGGCCTGACGGCCTTATCTCTACCAGGTTAAATAAATAAATACTAAATACTAAATAAATAATAGGATTTTCGAGCATAACAAACATCGTATGTTCTCCCCTTCTAAACAGCAAAAAAACTCTTCCTCCCATTTCTCATGAAATAATCGTTTTCTAACGCGTACACACTGCTTTGATAATGCCATTATGCCACCACTGATATTGCTTATGAAACTGATATAGAACCTGCCCACGCCTAGGAGCTGCGTGAGGGAGGAACGGGGACTGTGAAGATGATGTCACTCAGAGCGATAAGCTCTGTGAAGGTCAGTGAGGCACAAATTCTCAATTGAGGCACGATGCCCAAGTATGCTCTAACAGCACCGTTAAACATTAACATGACATAGCTCCTACGAGAGACAATCAATTGCACTGTAATTTTTAGAATTCATGTATAAATGTCTAAGGAAAACATAGAAAAAATTTGGAATCAAAATCTCTTTTGGACAGTGAGAAAAAAAATACTAACAGAGAAGTCACCCGTTCAAAATAGACATTGACACTCAAAATTGATAAGCGACAATTTTTTATTTTTCACGTTAGATGTGGGTTCAAAGCGAGAGAAATGTTTAGAAAGAATGGAAATTACTTTTAAAAGTGGCTGCTATTCAAAACCTGTACCGGTTTGCGACTTAGGGCGAGTTTAATGCGGGGGTTTGCGTGGCGGACTTTCTTATGCTGAGTGACAACTTTTATCTGTTAGAACTGCGGATTCTCATAGAAATCATCGCTCTGATTCCAAATTTATGCTCAAAATATTTCCATTGCTTTAGGTTTTCGAGTTAATTGTGAGTTTTGAAATGTAATTAAAATATTCCTAGTACAATATATAAATAACATCTATGTTGATTGACCACTAGTATGGCATAATTTGAAATTGAGAAAAAAGAAAAGAAAGAATTTATTATTGTATTACTGTCATTATTATTATTATTATTATTATTATTATTATTATTATTATTAATAGTGTAGGTGGAAGAGAAGACAAAAGACCTAATTTATTTGAATTTATCTGGCAGCGTATATACTCGTATTATTATTATTATTATTATTATTATTATTATTATTATTATTATTATTATTATTATTATTATTATTATTTTAAAAGTAATTTCCATTCTTTCTAAACATTTCTCTCGCTTTAACCCCCATCTAACATTAAAAAAAAAATATTTTGTCGCTTATCAACTTTTGATATGTCAATACCTATTTTGAACGGGTGACGTTCTCACCGTTCAAGATGTTGATTCCAAATTTTTCTTATGCTTTCCTTAGACATTTTTATAATAGACCTTAAAAATTACAGTGTAATTCATTGTCTCACATAAGAGTTACGACATTTTTTGAGAGCATAAACTACTTATCTATTCCTGATGACCACGGCAAACTGACGGTCACTTGCCGTTAAATGTGAATGAGTTTGCATTGGACGTGACGGTGACGGTGATGGTCCGTGACGTTGATGTTCCGTATAATGTGAATCGAGCCTAAGATGCGAAAGAGAGAGTGGTGTGCGGAAAGCAACGGGAAGCTACCACATTTATCTTTCCCAAGAAAAACTGCAAACATGGCATGACTAAATGATACTAAAAGACATGCTACTGGTGCTAAATGACATCTGTGAGCAGTATGGGATGAAGATAAATGCAAATAAGACGAAGAGCATGGTCGTAGGAAGAAAAATACAGAAGATAAACTTGCGAATTCTAAATGAGGCAGTAGAACAAGTAGAAAGTTTCAAATACTTGGTGTGTACTATAAGCAGTAACATGAGCTGCTGCCAGGAAGTCAAAAGGAGAATAGCAATGGCCAAGGATGCTTTTAATTGAAAAAGGATTATTTTCTGTTAATGTTAATGTTATGTTTTATTTAACGACGCTCGCAACTGCAGAGGTTACATCAGCGTCGCCGGATGTGCCGGAATTTTGTCCCGTATGAGTTCTTTTACATGCCAGTGAATCTACTGACATGAGCCTGTCGCATTTAAGCACACTTAAATGCCATCGACCTGGCCCGGGATCGAACCCGCAACCTTGGGCATAGAAAGCCAGCGCTATACCAACTCGCCAACCAGGTCGACTTTTCTGTTGATCTCTGGAACAAAAACTAAGGAAGAAACTAGTGAAATGCTTTGTATGGAGTGTGGCATTGTATGGGGCAGAAACCTGGACATTACGACGAAGTAAGAGAAGCGAATAGAAGCATTTGAAATGTGGATATGGAGAAGAATGGAACGTGTGAAGTAGACAGACAGAATAAGAAGTGAAGCTGTGTTGGAAAGAGTGGATGAAGAAAAAATGATGCTGGAACTGATCAGAAAAAGGAAAAGGAATTGGTTGTGTCACTGGCTGAGAAGAAACTGCCTTCTGAAGGTTGCACTGGAAGGAATGGTGAACGGGAGAAGAGTTCGGGATAGAAGAAGATATCAGATCATAGACGACATGAAGATAAAGTATATGGATCATATGAGGAAATGAAGAGGAAAGCATACTTTTAAATGTATAAAAAAGATCAAGCGTTTCGATACAAATCTGGGCTGTATTAATACCCCAAAGATTTATCCCGACGTGCGAGTTCAACAGCATTTTGAGGGAAATATTTCACATTAACTTCCTGCATCTGTGCTGTCCAAAGATCTAATTTTTGCTTAAAGTCTTGTATAGATGACATACGAAATATGATAGAGTCGTTTTTCCTTGAAGTTCTTTGCTTAAGCCATTTAATTTAACTGTTACGTCAATTAGAAATGCAAGGTCAAGAAACCATCTTATGTCATACAATTCTGGATAGTCTTCCTGTTTTTATCTCTTGTAGAAATTCCATGAATTTGCTTAGAACCCTACCTTCACTCAGCCATCAGACTTCAGTGTGCAACTTCAGTTGCCTATCCAACTGTTCTAATAAGAGTCTGAACTTCCTTCTTTGCAGTGATTTGGAGCGAGTTGAATCCACAGTTTTAATGAGGACACTCATAACATGTCATTTTCATAATCTGTCCACAAAGAACTTGCTGCTGCATGATACATTTAAGTATGGTAGAGAACTTCGACAACTGAAGATCGACTCGACCAGTCGATCGCGATCGATAGGTTGAGCACCCCTGGGGAACACTGGCGATAGTTCACATTCTTACGGCTCCGTTCAGAGCGAAGCTGTAATTCCAGAAGTCTCTCTCTCCTGCGGCGAAACAGGGTCAACTGCTTTGCAAGAAGTGGCTGTAAATGAGTTCTGACAAGTGTTTCAGTTTTAATCGCTTGTCCACAGAATTAAAGTGCTGCATTGAGTGCTTTATTGTTTCGAAATCAATTATCCCACAAGACAAATAATAGAATGACCTACAAAGCTTACACTTGCCTTGAATTATAGAACCTCAGCATCGTAATGTTGACATTCAAGGTTTATTGTTTTACTTCCCGAGATTCCATGTTAATTATTATTATTTGCAAATTCAGTTAACTTACACATTCTTTTGGAGAATTGCGCTAACTCAATTCCTCTTCTTCTCTTGAAGATTTGTTCGTAACTCTTCTTCTCGTTCTAGAGATTCGGTATTAATAATTCTTATTCTGGACATTCCTGTCAATTATTATTCTCCTTGTGAAGATTTTGTGTTCATGTTTAATCTCCTGTTGGTTTTCTTCTAATTCTTGCTTCCTGTTGGCTTGCTGTTAGTTCTTTCTCTTCTGTTGGTTTTCTTCTAATTCTTGCTCTCCTGTTGGCTTGCTGTTAGTTCTCCCTCTTCTGTTGGTTTTCTTCATATTCTTGCTCTCCTGTTGACTTGCTGCTAGTTCTTCCTCTTCTGTTGGTTTTCTTCTGATTCTTGCTCTCCTGTTGACTTACTGCTACTTTTTCTCCTTCTGTTGATTTTCTTCTAATTCTTTCTCTCATGTTGGCTTGCCGTTAGTTCTTCCTCTTCTGTTGGTTTTCTTCTGATTCTTGCTCTCCTGTTGACCTACTGCTACTTTTTCTCCTTCTGTTGATTTTCTTCTAATTCTTTCTCTCATGTTGGCTTGCTGTTAGTTCTTCCTCCCATGTTGAGTTTCTTCTAATTCTTGCTTTCTGTTGGCTTGCTGTTAGTTCTTTCTCTTCTGTTGGTTTTCTTCTAATTCTTGCTCTCCTGTTGGCTTGCTGTTAGTTCTCCCTCTTCTGTTGGTTTTCTTCATATTCTTGCTCTCCTGTTGACTTGCTGCTAGTTCTTCCTCTTCTGTTGGTTTTCTTCTGATTCTTGCTCTCCTGTTGACTTACTGCTACTTTTTCTCCTTCTGTTGATTTTCTTCTAATTCTTTCTCTCATGTTGGCTTGCTGTTAGTTCTTCCTCTTCTGTTGGTTTTCTTCTGATTCTTGCTCTCCTGTTGACCTACTGCTACTTTTTCTCCTTCTGTTGATTTTCTTCTAATTCTTTCTCTCATGTTGGCTTGCTGTTAGTTCTTCCTCCCATGTTGAGTTTCTTCTAATTATTGCTTTCCTGTTGGCTTGCTGTTAGTTCTCCCTCTTCTATTGGTTTTCTTATAATTCTTTCTCTCCTGTTGACTTGCTGCTAGTTCTTCCTCTTCTGTTGATTTTCTTCTGATTCTTGCTCTCCTGTTGACTTACTGCTACTTCTTCTCCTTCTGTTGATTTTCTTCTAATTCTTTCTCTCATGTTGGCTTGCTGTTAGTTCTTCCTCTCCTGTTGATTTTCTTCTAATTCTTTCTCTCCTGTTGGCTTGCTGCTTGTTCTTCTTCTTCTTCTGTTGATTTTTTTCTAATTCTTTCTCTCCTGTTTTTCTGCCAATTCTGTCTCTCATGTTGATTAGCTTCTAATTCTTCCTCTACCGTTAACTTCAATATAATTTTTCACAACCTGTTGATTTTCTTCCAATCCTTCCTCTCCCGTTGATTTGCTTATAAATCTTCTTCTGTTGACTTCATTCCAATTTTTCCTCTCCCGTTGATTTGCTTCTAAATATTCTTTTGTTGACTTCATTCCAATTGTTCCTCTCCCGTTGATTTGCTTCTAAATCTTCTTCTGTTGACTTAATTCCAATTTTTCCTTTCCTGTTGATTTCCTTCTAATTCTTCCTCTCGTATTGTTTAGCTTCTAATTCTTGCTCTACCGTTAACTTGAATATAATGTTTCATAACCTGTTGATTTCCTTCTAATTCTTCCTCTCCCGTTGATTTGCTTCTAAATCTTCTTCTGTTGACTTCCAAATTTTTCCTCTCCTGTTCATTTCCTTCTGATTCTTCCTCTCCTATTGATTAGCTTCTAATCCTTCCCCTTCTGTTGACTCCTTTTTAATTTTGCCTCTCTTGTTGATTTTTTTTAATCCTTCCTCTACCGTTAGTTTGCTGCTAGTTCTTCCTCTCCTGTTGATTTGCCGTTATTTCTTCCTCTTCTGCTGATTTCCTTTTAATTCTTCCTTTCCCGTTGGTTTGCTCTTAATTCTTCCTTTCCTGTTGATTTACCCCTATTTCTTCCTCTTCTCCTGATTTTCTTTTAATTCTTCCTTTCCCATTGGTTTGCTCCTAATTCTTCCTCTCCTATTGATTTGCTACTATTTCTTCCTCTTCTGTTGATTTTCTTTTAATTCTTCCTCTTTCGTTCCTTTGCTGCTAGTTATTCCTCTCCTGTTGACTTCATTCTAATTGTTCCTCACCTGTTGATTTTTTCTTCCTCTTCTGTTGATTTTCTTCTAATTCTTCCTCGCCTGTTGACTTGCTACTAAATGTTCCTGTCCCGTTGGTTTGCTACTAATCCTTCCTCTCGTGTTGATTAGCTTGCAATTCTTCCTCATCTATTGACTTCTTTCTATGTTTTTCACTCCTGTTGAATTCCTTCTAATTCTTCCTTTCTTGATTTTCTTTTCATTCTTCCTCTACCGTTGGCTTGCTTCTAATTCTTCGTCTCCTGTTGATTTCCCTTCTCACTCTTTCTCTACCTTTGATTTGCTGCTAATTATTCGTCTCCTGTTGAATTCCTTGTAATTCTTCTTCTCCTGTTGATTTTCTTTTCATCCTTCCTCTATCGTTGGTTTGCTACTAATTCTTCCTTTCCTGTTGATTTCCTCCTAATTCTTCCTCCTCTGTTAATTTGCTACAAATTCTTTCTGTCACTCTGGTAAATTGAAATTCTGGAAATTTGTTAATTTTTCTCCCCCACCCGAAAATTATTTGCCAATTGTCTATCTCGTTCTGAAATTCTCTGCTAGTGCTGCTACTCCTGGAGAATCGATGTTAATAATATTCTCTTGTTATTCGGTATTTAATGTTCTTCCTTTCCTTCTGTATTTCAATTAATAGGCCTATGTAATACAAATGAGAAATCTATTTCAGAAAAACACTTTCTGAACAAATTTTATTCAATATATAAATTAATTATTTAAATGAAAAAGGTTATTTATGTTACAATAATTATTTCTATAAAATACACATTATCTATAGATAATACAGCATTACATAGGTCCGGAAACGCTTTATTTCCGTGTCAGAGCTTATTTTATACAACTAGTCCTCCCTCAGTTTACAAACAAGAGCTTGTAAATAAGAGTTTGTTTACAAACAGCTTGTGATCTTACTGTAGTAGTGTTTAGATCTGATTAGTGGTAGCGGGGTCGTGACGTAATTCTTAGATTCACCACCAGTGCTGATTTGCATCTGTACGTACAAAGGTCAGAGACTCACTTCATTGCTCGACTACATAGCATCAAGCACGTAATATCAAGTTGTTTGTGTTCATCATTGCCCTTTGTTTCCAATACCGTACAATGGAAGGGTATCAAATGCGGAGTTGACAGATGCTCAATTGATGTATGGGTTCACAGACGAAACATGTACTTTATGCACGGTAGAGCTCCTGCTCATTTCAGAGTCAATGTGCATCGGTTGCTAAATAAAAGGTTCCGTGACAGATGGATAGGAAGAGGTGGACCAATTGCTTGGCCTCCACGCTCTCCGGATCTAAACCCACTAGACCTTTACATATAAGGGAATTTGAAAGTTCTTGTTTATGAAACCCTGGTGTAAGATGTAGAGAGTCTTCGCGTCCTTATTGTGGAAGACTGCCAAATAATAGACTTCTCCAGGGTTACATCAGAGTCTCCGGATTGCAATACGTCAGCGATTTGATGCATGTATCTGTGCTAATGAGAACATTTTGAACACTTCTTGTGACGCAGAGTTTCATGTGGTGTGTTCCTATGTGTTTCCCATGATATATACGTAAATTTGTAGAAAACTAGCTCTAACACGGAAATAAAGCGTTTCTGGGCCCATGTTTATATAACACATTTCCATCTTCTACATGTGAGAAATATTTCCCTAAAGTTTTGACGTACCTTTTTGTTACACCCTGTATATGACTTATATTAATATAAATCTCAACTATTTAAATATAACATATTACTTACTTTAAAAAATGAAGAGTAAGAGAGAGAACTCAACTGTTAAAACACATATTTTTCCTATAAAATTCCATAGAGTACAGCACCTATACAGAGAAAAGTCTATCTACAATTGAAGGGTTCAGAACCATAGTGGACCAAGCGCCATTTACTAAAACCGTAGAAAACAAGGGTTAAAATGAAGTTATTACCACAATTCAATGGAAACATAGCAAGTAATACGTGTATAAAGTAACACATTAAAACTAAATGATATATCAATCTTCATTAAATTATAGTATTCACTTAACTTTAACCCTTGCTTTCTCCGTTTTTTTTTTTAAATGGCGCTTGGCCCACTATGGCTCTGAACCCTTCAATTATTGAGTCAGACTACGCAAAGTAACATCAACGATTCCACTGATAAGCGTATGGTAAACTTACTTATATAAAAACCGCTCTCATTTGTCACCGAAAAGACATGATATAACATAATAGTACATTATGCAACGAACCTATAATGGTAGTAATTAAGACACGAGTATGTTTGTTTATGAAACGAGCGCTTGCGCTCGTTTCATAATTTTCATACGAGCGTCTTAATTACCATTATAGGCAAGTTTCATACGACTTTTTATGCTCGACCATATTTCTAACTTGAAATTATTCGTAAGTATTCATGTTATGGTTATGTGAGGAGCGGAACTGACCTGAATTGTGAGATGTGCGCAGACGCGAAAGTATTGATTTTTTTTCCGAGGCACGAATGTGTCATTGACCTTGATATAATCTAGAGAATAACATGATGATTAGTCTTGATATAACCTGGAAATTGATTTAGAATTGAAAAACGAGATGACAAATTGAATTTATTTGAATATTATTTACAATTAACGCTAATTATTATAGTAACAGAACATAACCTTCTGCGACAGTATTGGATTTTCAGCCTCCGTAACTTTTCGCTAATTGTCTTTGGATTGCATATCCGAGAATAATCGATACTTGCGGTTTTATAATGGTACAATGGTGATTTCTCATTGGCTGAACAACTGAATTATAATGAATAGGTGTACTTTAATGAGGTGCATTAAAGGGCTACTACCAGGTGTATAATTACTACATTTCGGCATGGTCGAGCATAAAATAAATTCTCATTGATTGAACAGAACATGATAATCAGCCTAAATGATACGAAACAGAGTGTCCTCCAGAATGAAATATGAGCTTCAAGTGGGCCGTGATATTCGAAAGGATGGGAACCGCTGCAATACACAAAGAAATTAACAGAGTTTGAAGTTATCAGTGAAGAGGGATTTCTAAAACACGTACAAAAAAAAAAAAAGAGAGAACGAATGATTCTACAGATTACAACTCTGGATGAAAAAGAAGAAAACACGTAAGGAGAAGAAGACGATGGTGATAATGATCGAAACGGGTAGAATTTAAATTCTGTTCTTGATTGTGTGAGGGCGTGTGAAAACGAGCATTGCGAGAGATAAAAAAGTAGGGAAGTTGAGCGTTAGATAGAAATGTTCTGGAGCCACTTTCGTGCAGGAAACGTTTACCCTGTGCAACAGGAACGCCTGCAATGGGATCACATTTTACAAAAATGCAGAGACAAATGCAAATCAGTGTTTTAAGCGTCGCGGCGCTATCTAGCTCAGCAGCTAGTTGCTGTCGACGTAAATCCAATCTGAGGTGCACTGCAGGCAGCGACGATCCACTTCGCTTCGTTTTCATATCCTGCGCTCCAGAGTCGGTGTCCTATTTCCTCAATCGCATAACCCCGAGGAGATTCTTTTATCAGTTCCCTCTTGGAAGCGACGAACAAATAGACGAATCATTTTTATTTTGTTGAACCTACGAGTGCATTGCATTCCCTCTGGCAAATTTAATTATTTCTTTATTTATGCAGTCAGCGTTTGCAGTAGGGATGGGCAAACTTAACCGGTTATCGAAATAACCGGTTATTTTCATAGGGTTAACCGGTTAATTACCGGTTATTTTTGCTTGCCGGTTTAACCTGATAACCGGTTATTTTCCTCAATAACCGAACGATCGGTTATTTTTAAAAATAAACACTGAATCAAATATATTGTAAGCTTATCTCAAATTTAACATCAGTCGAACATAGTTTCTTTTATTATTCTGTACTCTAGGTAATATACTCTGTATAAAAATTGTCCTAGATAGGATACTGCCTTACCTACTTCATCTGTCCATAGATGGCAAAATGAAATTCTACTTCGATTTAATGTCAATAACCTATGCCTATCTTAGTCGCCGACTTTCTATTATTGACTAATAAAATAATATCTGCTGGTATTGGAGCATTTGAAACGGCGACAAATTTTGACTTCAGTATTTATTGGTTATACTTGTAGGAGAATAGATTGCCCGACGGAATGTGTCTTAATCAAGATTATTATTATTGTAACAATTATGGAATTTATGTTATTTTTTATTTATATTACCTACGACACTAATGTCAGTGAAATGAACTAAATGCAATTTCATAGCCTCTTATTATTTTTTTGTATTTTGTTTCAGGACGTCATTGATGATCTTCAGCACTTAATGACGTTCTTTCAACTGTATTCTGGTTGTTTTACAGTTGATTGCTAATTGTTATTTGATTTCTATTGTAAATAACCTCTCATTTTGTTTTCCATACTAATTTGCTGACTTTAAAATGTTAAAAAAAATAATAACCGGAAAATAACCGGTTAACCGGCTATTTTTGATGGGTTAATTTCCTTCAAGTTAAATTAATTTTAAAATAACCGATTATTTTCGGATAGCCTAACCTTCCATCCCTAGTTTGCAGGTGACAGGTTAGGTTAGGTAACGGCGGCTAGGTGCGGGTTAGGGACGACTCTTTGCACGTCGGCCATACTGAAGCCTATTGTGCACCCTGGATTTATGGGATAAATGAGGATGAGGTGTACCAGTCCACCGGCTGCATGTGACCCGTCACACGTCAACATATCAATATGCACGGAAATACCTGTATCGTATTTGATTTTACTTGTTATATATTTTTTTAAAGACGGCTTTTTCCATATTTTAAATCTCAATAAAACCTTAAGTATCCGCATAATGCATATACTTTAAAAACTAACAAATGTACCGTAGACTGTCAGCCCATTTGTCCGGAATTATATATTTCCAAATAGTTTTCCTCTAACACTTTTTTTTTTCAATTTCCCACAAATTTACATTTCCTGATTTACGATCTTTAAAAAACACCGATTCAATTCGTGTTTTCATTCTGTCTAATGTAGTGTAAAGGTTGGTAATATTGTGATACAAATAATATAATTATAGTTCTTTTTGAGAATTCTTTTACAATTTTACTGAGCGAGAGGAAGATCGGTTTTTTTGCGTCAACGTATTAAGGGAATGTTCGTGGACAAGTTTCTGCACAAAACCTGTCCTTCTCTCTCTCAGTAAAATTGTAAAAAATTCTCAAAAAGTACTATCACAATATTATTAGTATCACAATATTATCAACCTTTACCCTAGAACAAGGATGGGCATCGTGCCTCACTTGAGAATTAGTGCCTCACTTGAGAATTAGTGCCTCACTGACCTTCACAGAGCTTATTGCTCTGAGTGAGATCATCTTCACAGTCCCCGTTCCTCCCTCACGTAGCTCCTAGGCGTGGGCAGGTTCTATATCAGTTTCATAAGCAATATCAGTGATGGCATAATGGCATTATCAAAGCAGTGTGTACGCGTTAGAAAACGATTATTTCATGAGAAATGAGAGGAAGAGTTTTTTTGCTGTTTAGAAGGGGAGAACATACGATGTATGTTATGCTCGAAAATCCTATTAGGCATTATTAAATTTAATATACAACGACATTACTCCTTATGTCATAAAGAATATGCTGAATTAGAAGGTAAGACAAATTAAATGTTATTTTTTCGTACTATTCCGAAGAAAATTTATGATCTTAACATTTGTATAATATATTAAATACGACATTACACCTTAAACACGCTGCATTAAAAGGTACGAAGAATTAAATGTTGTTTGTACGTATTATTTCCAAAAGAAATTTATAAAAAAATATCAAATGTACGTAGAAGATGAAATATGATTTTCTGAAATTATTTTAGGTCGAGAACGTGCAAATCTATTAAGTAATCTTGATAAACGCCAGAATATTCAAGAAAATAAACGTAGACAACGTGATGGAATATTATTGGCTAGTTACGCCATTTCTCGCCTGTGATCTAAATCAATTCAATAATGGAGAAATAATAAAGAGGTTTATGATTAAAGCTGCCGAATTAATTTGCCCAAATTGAATAAAAGTTTTCGAGAGTATCACGTTAACCAAGCGCTTTCCTAATAATTCGCCACTGACCGCCTTAGCGATTACGATAAGGTGACGCAGGTCACGGCAGATTATATTTCCCATCCTACTCTGCAGTCTCCTCTCCTAGTAAACAAACTATTTCAAATCGAGTGCCTCACGTAGCCGAAAATCGTGCCCATGTGTGCTATAGAAGAACCTTCTGTATATAGGTCAATATCTATACTAATAATAAATCTGTAGCCGAAATTTTTCTGGTAATTTTCGATTTTCCAAAAATAATTGGTCCTAACATATATAATTAACCACCCTGAAACCGAAAATCGCATTTTTGAAATTTTTGTTTGTGTGTCTGTCTGTCTGTATGTATGTTTTTTTACCTTTTCACGCGATAATGGCTGAACGGATTTCGATGAAAATTGGAATATAAATTAAGCTCGTTGTAACTTAGATTTTAGGCTATATGGCATTCAAAATACATTATTTAAAAGGGAGGTTATAAGGGGGCCTGAATTAAATAAATCGAAATATCTCGCTTATTATTGATTTTTGTGAAAAATGTTACATAACAAAAGTTTCTTTAAAAATAATTTCCGATAAGTTTTATTCTATGCAAAAGTTTGATAGGACTGATATTTAATGAGATAAATGAGTTTTAAAATTAAAATAACTGCCATCTAAGGCCGTGTAATGAAGTGAAAAACAAATGACTTCGTCTATAAGGGGCCTTGGACAGCAACAATCGAAAGCTATGAAAGATAGCCTGCAGAGAATGTTTCTGTGTTTGTATGAAGTAATATCGGAAGTTAAATTAACCGATTTGTATAATTCATTATTATTTCACCATTGGAAAGTGTAGTTTCTCTAGATGGACATAATGCCATAATGTTATTACAGTAACTTCTGATTAATATAATATAATATAATATAATATAATATAATATAATATAATATAATATAATATAATATAATATAATATAATATAATATAATTTAAGTTATTTAAGTTATTTGAAGGGTTCAGAACCATAGTGGGCCAAGCGCCATTTACTGAATACGTAGAAAACAAGGGTTAAAATTAAGTTATTACCATAATTCAATGGAAACCTATAACAAGTAAAATAAAATATACACATTAAATCTAAATGATGTCAATCTTCATTAAGCTATGGTTGCATGTAATAAAAATTAAGAAACATGTTAAAGGAATTGTAATTGCACCAAATGAGTATCTCTGGAGCAAAATGATCGCATTTTAATTATTTGGATGCAATTTAAATTAAGTAACATATTAAACGATTTATCCTTCTATCAAACACGAATGTTCCCTGGATCAAATGTCCTATTTTAATTATATAATTACTTTATATTTATTTCTAACGGGTGCAGCGGAGCGCACGGGTACGGCTAGTAATTTCATAAATCGGAAACCAGCCTGTCCGGATCTGAATTTCTTTTTTTAAAAGCCCTGTTCTGAACTCGTCCCACATATCGCAGAGTTGTTTTATTTTATCTAATTTATCAAGCTCCTCTCTCTGATTGGCCCAATAGCAAATCTAAACCTCCATGACCCCTTTAACACCCCATCCCAACCCCTTCGCAGCGCACCTGTCTCCCCTTGAAGAGTAGACCTTCTCCTCTGCGCCCCAGTTGTTAATATCGACTCGATTTCCCGGCCCTGCCGCGCGCGGGGTGCGATGGGGGGCAGGGTGACCCCGAGCGGAGAGGCGCAGCGAAGTGTCAAGGGCACCCCTCGCCGCGCAGACACACGCCGGACCGGGGCGCATGTCTAACCCAATAACCTTGCGGCCGGCGTCATCCTCCGTCTCTGTCACGTACTGTATCTCTACAACGCAGCCTTCGACGTCACAGTGCAGTCCCCTCGCACGACAACGAACCAAGGCACTGAAGCCTGTCAAAGTGGCCCCACACACATAGATAGTGATGCTGTCCCTTTAAACAAATAGCGAAATATATGGAACAAAGGAACATTAAGGGCCGATTGTTTAAACAATTTAATCTTAGATCAGAGTTTAAATTGATCCTCGTTCTAGCTGAACTTCGAATTTTGTGCTGTATAAAGTCTAATCTGAGATTAATTTGTTTAAACTAAAGTCAACTTTGACTGAAGAAATTTCTCCGATTAAGTTAGATGATCCAAGTTCAGTTATTTCTTTTCTGTTTGAAATATACGAGTGGCAGATTGTGCAAATAGAACAACCATTATTATTAATATTAATAGATATGATAGTTACATATATATTCGTAATAGATCGACTATTGATCAGATTTTTTATATTCGACAGATAATGGAGAAAAAATGGGAGTATAAGGGTACAGTGCATCAGTTATTCATTGATTTCAAAAAGGCATATGACTCGGTTAAGAGAGAAGTTTTATATGATATTCTTATTGAATTTGGTATTCCCAAGAAACTAGTTCGATTAATTAAAATGTGTCTCAGTGAAACGTACAGCAGAGTTCGTATAGGCCAGTTTCTATCAGATGCGTTTCCAATTCACTGTGGGCTAAAGCAAGGAGATGCACTATCACCTTTACTTTTTAGCTTTGTTCTAGAGTATGCCATTAGGAAAGTCCAGGATAACAGAGAGGGTTTGGAATTGAACGGGTTACATCAGCTGCTTGTCTATGCGGATGACGTGAATATGTTAGGAGAAAATCCACAAACGATTTGGGAAAACACGGGAATTTTACTGGAAGCAAGTAAAGAGATAGGGTTGGAAGTAAATCCCGAAAAGACAAAGTATATGATTATGTCTCGTGACGAGAATATTGTACGAAATGGAAATATAAAAATTGGAAATTTATCTTTTGAAGAGGTGGAGAAGTTCAAATATCTGGGAGCAACAGTAACAAATATAAATGATACTCGGGAGGAAATTAAACGCAGAATAAATATGGGAAATGCCTGTTATTATTCGGTTGAGAAACTTTTATCATCCAGTCTGCTGTCGAAAAATCTGAAAGTTAGAATTTATAAAACAGTTACATTACCGGTTGTTATGTATGGTTGTGAAACTTGGACTCTCACTTTGAGAGAGGAACAGAGATTAAGGGTGTTTGAGAATAAGGTTCTTAGGAAACTATTTGGTGCTAAGAGGGATGAAGTTACAGGAGAATGGGGAAAGTTACACAACACAGAACTGCATGTATTGTATTCTTCACCTGACATAATTAGGAACATTAAATTCAGACGTTTGAGATGGGCAGGGCATGTAGCACGTATCGGCGAATCCAGAAATGCATATGGAGTGTTAGTTGGGAGGCCGGAGGGAAAAAGACCTTTAGGGAGGCCGAGACGTAGATGGGAAGATAATATTAAAATGGATTTGAGGGAGGTGGGATATGATGATAGAGAGTGGATTCACTTTGCTCAGGATAGGGACCAATGTCGGGCTTATGTGAGGGCGGCAATGAACCTGCGGGTTCCTTAAAAGCCAGTAAGTAAGTCCCTTTAAACAAATACCAAAATACAGTACAGTAGAACCCCGATTATCTGTCACCCTATTAACCGATTGTTGGATTGTCCGTCTTTCATTCTTCCCCTTTTTTGTTGCAGAAAAAACATTGAATACTACACAATACATTAGTACGTATTTTTTTTATAGAGAGTGATATTACAAGCCTTTGCCCTTACACATTATGATCTACTGTTCGAGTGACCTGTTTAATTTCTCTGCAAAACGTCTTCCAGAAGTCCCAAAAGAATACAAGTTGTGCTAAGTATCGAAGAGAAGTCCATATAATTGGGCGGTTTTGGAAAAGAGGAACTGTGGTTCATCTCATATCGGAATACGAGATTAGAGTTAACTATGCGAGATTTAATAAAAAATAAGAATAAAGTGTATAAATTACTTAAATATGTAACATGAGACCTATACTTTTCCAATCTTTCCACGGAAATCCATCATAGGAAGTTTTCTTGACCCTTAGAAACCCGTCATTGACATTCATTCATTCATTCATTCATTCATTCATTCATTCATTCATTCATTCATAGTGTTCTGTCACTGAAAATCCAGTATTCTCCAGTCTTTCCTATTTTCTGTCTTCCTCTTAGTCTTCGCATATGATCCATATATCTTAATGCAGTCTATTATTTGATATCTTCTTCTGCCCCGAAATCTTCTTCCGTTCACCATTCCTTCCAGTGAATCCTTCAGTAGGCAGTTTCTTCTCAGTCAGTGACCAAGCCAATTCCTTTTTCTCTTCCTGATCAGTTTCAGCATCATTCTTTCTTCACCCACTCTTTCCAACAGAGCTATTATACTTAAAACTTCTGATCCACTACCTAATGTGTTAAAACACATGACCACGGAGAAAATTACGAAACTGCATTATGCAATATTTAATTTATGAAAGTCTTTCATGATATGGATTATCCGATTTTTTCGATTAACTGTTCAGTCTACCCCCTTCATTACCACGGATAATAGAGGTTGTACTGTATATGAAACAAAGAAACATTAAGTCCACCGCTGTTAGCGTGTCAGACCGTGAAACGACCGAGCCCTGGTTCAAATCTTGATTAGGTTACCTTGTTGAGGTTTTTCTGGTGTTTTCCCTGAACCCATTAAGAGCAAATGCTGGGTAATTTTCGGCTCTAGACCCTCGACTCATTTCGCTGGCATTATCACCTTCATTTCACTTAGATGCTAGATAATAATAATAATAATAATAATAATAATAATAATAATAATAATAATAATAATATTAATAATAATCCGTGGCGCTACAGCCCGTGAAGGGCCTAGACCGACCAGCCGGCTGCTGGCCTCACGCCCACATGCCGAAGCAGAGGTGGACGATCATCCAACCAGAATGGAGGTATCGTGTGGTTAGCACGATGATCCCCCCAGCCGTTATAGCTGGTATTCGCAACCCGGATTTCGCTACCTATCGTAGCTCCCCAAGTGCATCACGATGCTGGGTGGGCACCGGTCCCATACACTGGCCGAAATTTCATGAGAAAATTTCTTCCCCCATGAGGACTCGATCCAGCGCGCATTCCGTAACGCGAGTCCCAGGCGGAATGCCTTAGACCACGACGCCACGGCGCGGTACGCTAGATAATCATAGCGACATAAAATAAACTAATTAAAAAAACATTAAGAAATAATGGTACAAGAATAACACGTACTTTCTCATTGTAGGTTTCGCAATAGTTAATTTCCTTTATCATGTTGCTGTTACTATTTATAATTTATTTTCAACTATTATTTAAAAGATAAAGTTAATTGAATTAAATAATAATAATAATAATAATCATCATCAACATCATAATCATCGTCATCACCATAGTTTTTTGTCCAAGGGCAGGTCTTTCAACTGCGAACTCAATATTCTCAAATTTCCCTTTTTTCCGCCTTCCTCTTACTCTCCGCTTATATCTTAATGTTATCTATCGTCTGATATCTTCTTCTGCACAGAACTTTCCTCTCGTTCACTATTTCTTCCAGTACATCCTTCGGTAGGCAGTTTCTTCTCAGCCAGTGACCCAGCCGATGACATAGTTTTACTTTTTGGTGGAGAAACCTAGTTTTATGCATAGTAATTCAAATAATGTACTTAAATTAATAAAAAAATGGTTTGACATAAATTATCTTTCTATCAACGAAAATAAAACCATAATTATTCCATTCTCATTATCTGAAAAATGTAACAAACCTCCTACATCTATATTAAGTATTAAATTACATAACTCTGATTGTTGCCTTGTACATTGTAAATGTTCGATTATTAAGGAGTCCTTTGAATTTAAGTATTTAGGCTTAATTTTCGACAGTCATTTAAAATGGAACCAACACATTAATTACCTTTGTAATAAATTACGTAACATAATGTATTATTTAGTTTCATTGAGGAATTACTTGTCAATAAGTTTATTACGCACAATATACTTAACTTTATTTCAATCGGTAATTATGTATGGAATTATAGGATGAGGTAAGTTATTCAAATCCAATTTTAATCCACTTTATTTCTTACAGAAGAAAATAATTAAAATATGGCTTCATAAACCTATTGATTTTCCATCTCAAAAATTGTTTCGGTTAACCGATGTTTCGGTTGATCAGTATTCGGATAATCGATGCTTCACTGTATAATTGTTTTATAAATTCTAACTTTCACATTTTTCGAGAGCAGACTGGATGACAAAAGCTTCTCAACCGAATAATAACGGCCATATCTATACTAATAATAAAACTGTAACTATTTTTTTCTGGTAAATTTCGATTTTGCAAAAATAATTGGCGTAAATATGTATAATTAGCTATCCTGAGAGACGTATGGGCGAATCCAGAAGTGCTTATAGAGTGTTAGTTGGGAGGCCGGAGGGAAAAAAATCTTTGGAAAGGCCGAGACGTGGATGGGAGGATAACACAAAAATGGATTTGAGAGAGGTAAGATATGATGGTAGAGACTGAATTAATCTTGCTCAGGATAGGGACCGATGGCGGGCTTATGTGAGGGCGGCAGTGAACCTCCGGGTTCCTTAGAAGCCGTAAGTAAGTAAATATAGACATGGGCAGTTAATTTTTATATTTTTCAATCTTACGTGGATTTCTGGGAGAGTGTAGTTTGACTTTCGACTTGAGCTAATTAACAGTTTCCTTGTTATCGAACTTTAATGATTGTTCAAAGACGATTAGATCGTAGACGTTTCATATTTCGCCGGTAGCGTTCTTTTAAAAGCTCCCTGTAGTAATCTTGACATTCCAGAAACAATATTTGGACTTGGTTTGGCCCGTGAATTACGTCATCTCCCGTGACGGAGAACAGCGTGATGCCGCAAGCGTGACAAGGAGAGGCGCCCGCCCACTGTATTTTGGGAAGTGTGATGTCACGGCGAAGAGCGAGCCTCTGAGTGATGACGCCATTAAAAGGCCGAACTTCTAAACAAGAAAAGCGTAACAAACAGCTAGCAGTCACATGATGCATACATATGTATACTTATTTTTAAATGGACGGGAGATATTTAGCTTGTGATGCTGTGAAATAAAAATAGACACCATCCACTGTTCTGCATTCGCGGCCAAAGCGTTGCAATCCACATATTTCGAATGAGATTGGCTTACTCTCTCACTGAATGTCGTACACATGAAGAAGGATGTTGAAAAACCGGTTTAGACATTTCCGCAGGAGGAAAAATGTTTTCAGTCTGTCTTATATCGGAAGAATGGTTTTGATCAGCGGTGGCGAAAATGTAATCGTGCGCCGAGCCACTGTGTAAGCTGCAACGTGCATAGCACCTATGGAAGGAGACGGACACCCGAAGGGGAAGTGAAGCAACTGTCTGTCTTATTAACGGATTTTCATTTTCCTTACGTCAAGCACTTAAATATAATTTTATACAGTACAAGGATTCAAACTAATGTTTAGTATGTGTAACGAGGAAAGAAAAGAACAATAAATGAACAATATCACAACCTAAAATTAACTGTCTTCAGAATGTCTCTGCGACAAAGTTTCAAAATCAGGAATTATGTCACTTATTGCCAGTAGTAGTTGATCACAAAGGTATTTGTCTGTTAGTCGTGATCTAAATTTGGTTTTTACTATTTTAATTGTTAAAAATAATTTTTCACAAACGTAAATTGTAGTGAACATGGCTTCAACAGAGCAAGCGAAAGAACGAAGCTTCGGATATTTATTTTTTTGGCAAAGATTTGAAAGTTCAACATTTGTCAAGTCCTTACATCTAGCTTTCATTTGCCATCACATAGTAAATCAGTGAGTTGAAATTGAAGAGCTAACCGCATTATTCGTACATCTGCTGAAAAAGTTTTGACGTACCTAAATTTTAATATTTCATGAGTAACATGTAGTATAATGCCGTTTTATGTTATACAACCGTTTTCCTCGTAATATTCGTGAACAAATCATACATTTAATATTCTCATCATATTGACAGCAAAAAAATGCGTCCTCCCATCCTATTTGAAACTTTCGTTTTTGTAGAGGTACATGGTTTCGAGAGAGACATATGCCACTCGCAGGTCAGAGACAAATGCAAATGGAACGGAGTTTGACTCCAGTGAGTGAGAGGGTGGGGTTTGGGGAAAGTTGAAGTAAGAGAAATGCATAGCTCTCACTGCGAGCCACAATGTCCTCGCGAGTCGCATTCTCGCCACGGCTGGTTTTGATCATTCATTCTTTTGATATGTTTGGTGATAAAATAGTCAAATAAAGTCGTTTTTACTGGAAATGGTGATATTTTCTGAAAATACCAAATATTTGTCATCTAGTTACTTACTTATGGCTTTTAGAGAACCGAGAGGTTCATTGCCGGCTTCACATAAATTCGCTAAGTCTGCTTCATAATGAGCTTTACCTGAAAGCTAGATTTGCAACCTAAGAATTATAACACACTACTCTACAGGCACGAAGTGATCACGGACAAGGTTATATACTTAATAGGTAACACTTCATATTGAACAGTGCACAACACTTCATATTGAATAATTAGCAAAGCAACATCTTTAGCACGACTTGTGGTTTGTAGGCCACCCCAAACCTCGAACTCCATTCTTCTGAGCGCGAGACCTTATATACTCGGTCAGTTATAGCCTAATTTTATGAGCGAAAACAATTTACAAAAGGTATTTCAGTTAAAACATCATACAATACCAGATAGAATTATGAAGTAATTACATAATTAAAATACGAGGATATGGTCCAGGGAGAATTCGTTTTTGGTGCAAGAATAATTTGTTTAACATATTTCTAAATTAGTCTTGAATACAGCCCTTAACAAATCACTCCAAACCAATATAGCCTAAATATAGCGTGGATTGTGTACGAAAGTAATTTTTTGTGTTTGTCACATTGCGCATCTTTGTTTACGTATACCTGTTTTTTTTTTAACCCGGGACATGACTGGAGCGTTGAGATCGGAAAAACAATTGAATGTCGCGTAGCGTGTTAGGCCTGTTGCTATGGTACCAACGGTTGAGTTGCCAAACTTACTGTTCCCACGTGGCGAGTGCTTAATAGCTTTCTTGGCTACATTTATTGTGCACACAATGTTAGCATTGGTACGTTTCGTCTTTGATTCTCTGTCGATTTTTGTATTGTTTTCTTACCTTCGCGTCAATTGTCAATGAATGTTTTAACGTCAGTCATCTTAACGTCAATTGCAAGCTTCCATCAGCTGGCAGCGTGGTAGTCCATATTGGCAACATAGCGCTGTAGTTCCAAGCTTGGCCGCTTAACTATCATGTCCCATCTTTCAAAGAACCAGGTATAAATAAAAACACATTAAAGTTAACATTATTATTATTATTATTATTATTATTATTATTATTATTATTATTATTATTATTATTATTGTATCTCCAATTGGGGGTAGCCCTGTTTTACGTATGTATGCTAGGGCTATAGTTTTACACACACAAAAAAAAAAAGATAAGCATAAAGACAAATGGAAAAGAAAAATAAATCAGCTTACACAATGAAAACAAAACATAAACAATCCACAATTTAGACATTGCGATTGCAAAGCAGACTAACATGGTACATAAATATTATTTTAAGAACCACAGGAAACAAATGTGGGTAATGATGAGCAAAAGAACGCCATTTCATGGCAGTTTGTAAAATGACTCTGATAATCTAGAAAATTAACAACTCCAGTGAGCTCCAAGGTAAAATACTAATTTTTACTTAATTTCTTTTATGTTTGGCCCAGGTGAAATAGGTCTACTTACCTTTTACGACAACATTCGTAAAAATACGGTTATGTTCCATAGACAAAAAATTAAAATCTAGTAAAAATTAATGTTTTACCTGCACCAAATAAACATTAAATATAGGTCTACATTACCGTAGCTCACCCAAATAGGTAATAAAGCAATAAAAATATGTACCGTTATCTTACTGAATAATTAGTACTTAATATGTACCGCTTGTACAATATATTTCTTAAATTATTCCATCTCTGACTGTCATTGGTTCATAAATGAACGCAAAGCAAATCAGAATCAAATTTCAGTACCTCCAAATTGTATTAAATGTAACTACATATCGCTCAGTCATCTTCAGTTTCGATAGAATATCAAGTTTTCAGTCCGTAAGGATCTGTTTTAAACATACCTTTATTATGCATTTGTGCCCAGTCTTCGATTCACTCAAGAGCTTCTGTAGTGACATAAAGCCTATGTCCATCTAAAGGAGATTTCGTCATACAAACACACAAACATTCTTTTTTTATAAGTATAATATTAGTATAGATAAACACATAATATGAATATCATCCATATGAGACGGGTTATTAAATGAATATTAATCCGATTGTTGTCCAAAGCCGCCTTAAATAAATGCAGAGTCATTTGTTTTATCCTTATTACTCCTATATTAATCTGAGCGGCAATGACATAAAAAGCATTGTTGTTTTAAAACTGATATATCTCGTTAAATATCAGTCGTATTAAAATTTTGCATAGGAAAAAACGTGTCGGAAACATAATTTAAAGTAACTTCTGTTATGTAACATTTTTCTAAAAGCCAATAATAAGCGAGATATTTCGATTTACTTAATTCAGGCCCCCTTATAACCCTTTTAAAGAAAGTATTTTGAATGCCATATAGCCTAAATTCTTAGACACAACTTAATTTACATACCAATTTTCATAGAAATCGGTCCAGCCATTATCGCGTCAAAAGGTAACAAACATCCAGGCAGACAGACAGACAGACAGAAATACAAACAAAAATTTCAGAAATTCGATTTTTAGTCTCAGGATAGTTAATTATACATGTTAACACCAATTATTTTTGAAAAAGTGAAAATTACCAGAAAAATGTTGGTTAGAGATTTATTTATAGATAAGACCCTTATCCCATATTTTCTCGCGTGAAGATAAGAAGAAAAAAGGGATTTAATATGCGAAATACGGCGCAGTAAAAGAGTTTTTCTTCGTCAGGCTTCTTTTTGTGTGTTTCTAAGGTAAAATATTCAGGCGAATCGGGCAATAAAGCTACCTTGTGTGCAAAGAACTCCCACGTGTTTTCTTTGTCACTTGCCACTGGTTCAAAGCAATCAGACTGCCCCGACACCCTTTTGAAGTGTGGAGACGTGAACTAAGGCTGTAAAAGCTTTGCCTTTGTTCACAGAGAAAAGCTCAGTAGCGGCCACAGAAGTTGAGTATTTTGGTGTGGAAGAATGTTCGGTGAAGAACCATTTTCTGGTCTCCATGAAAAGACCAAGAGAAAAAGGAGTTCAGGAATTTACTTATGTAATTCTGTTATTCTGTTACTTTAAAGGTTTCAGACCAATGTTTGTCCAATAGTTGCACTATGTTTGGGGAGAGTCCCGGACAAACATCATGGAGGGTCGAACTCAATATTTTATATAACATTGCTTCACACTTCTTTCACTCCACCTTATTTGCGCTTCCCTTCCGTATCTTTTTTCTTCCTCGTGTTATTTTCTGCAATTCATGAGTAGATAAATACTTGGCTACGACACATTTTGCTATTACGAAGTCTTCCAAGAATTCTACTCTAAATTGAAATTTTTGACGTCTTTCTGCACCGAGTATGGGCCCTCTTTCCGACTTTCTGGGATCCGTGGCGAAATAACAGACTTTCAAATGGTTGTTGTAACAATATTAAGTAAAAAACGAAACTCCAAGGTGCTCATAATTTGTGTGTACGTTTTGTAAGCAATGTTCGTAAATATGATTATATCACCCCGTCCCCGGAAGCAATAGGTTGGCTTAAACTAGATAAGAAAATAAATTTACATTCACTTCTCTTTCTCGTCGAAATCCTGAACTCTTCTATTCCTTCGTACCTGTAGTCTCGCTTCACTTACCTATCTTCCCACCATAATCTGAACACACGCTCTCGTCATGAAACAATACTAACAATGCCATCATCCTCTTTCACAATAGCCCTGCCAAGACTCTGGAATTCACTACCTGCTAGCTTCGGGGACTGTCGAAATAAAATTAAATTCAAACTCAAACTACTGTAACGAGGCACTTGTTCAGTAATTGATTTCTTGTAAATAGTTTCCTTAATCTATCACACAATATTTCAATATCCAGAAATTTCTTCACTATACAATTTTGTTATTCTAGGTTTAATTTGTAATTCAGTAAATATAAAATATTCTTTGTTTTTCTATGATAAATTATCTAGCTTTCATTAGTTAGGTAATCTTTTCGTACTTTGATTTTTATTGTAATTGTAATTGTAAATTTAATATTGTAATTTTATTTGTAATTGTAACTGTAAATCTAATACTAATTGTAAATTTATTCTTTATATTATAGTTGGAATCTCCTGGTAGAGGGGCAGAGAAGGCCTGACGGTCTTATCTCTACCAGATTAAATAAATAAATACTACTATGATATTTTCATTTTGTTGGTACTACTATGAGCCACAGCTGAATGCAATGTTATTAGTTATAATGACTCCTGTTATTCTTACGCTGATGATACGGTGGTGATTTTCAATGGTTTAACTTGGGAGGACACTTATAAACATGCCAATGTAGGTATAAATTTGATCAAAAACTGGCTTGATGCAAATTTGCTATCTCTAAATATAACTAAAACTACTTTGGTACCATTTTCTTTAACAGTCTCTGGATTGAACAAATTGAAATCACTTTCTCATTTAAAATTAATAATCCACAACTCATTTTGTAAACTCTCTACAACCTGTAAATGCCCTTGCCTGAAAGAATCTGTAGATGTGAAATACCTGGGAATTATTGTTGATCAACACTTGAAATGGGATAGACAAATCACCTTTTTATGTAATAGGATACGTAAAACAATTTACAAATTTGTAAACCTTCGCCATTACTTGCCTACTCATGTATTACGTTTGGTTTATTTGGCTATAGTTGAATCTGTTATCCAATATGGTATAATTGGATGGGGAGGCATTACAAAAACTGCTCTTTTTCCTCTAATTATGTTGCAAAAACGTATAATCAAAATTTGTTTGAAAAGGCGACTGGATTATCCAACAAATTTGATCCATTCTGAATTGAATGTCTTTAGAATTGACCAAATTTATAAAAACTCTTTAATGGAATTCTATCATAAAAATAAAATGAAATTTGTAGCTCAGCCACATGCTCATAATACAAGACGAAATGAAATTCTTAAATTAGTTGAACCTAAATATTTCACATCTGCTGCTTTACTACACAGTACAAATTATGATCCACGTCTATATAATTCGATAATAAAATTTCATCCAGAATTGACTACTTTAAGCAATGAAATTTTCAGATCCAGAATTAAAAAATTTATATGACAGACCTCCCTGTGTATATATTATGTACCATGTATTGTAAAACAAGTTTATTTCTATCCTAAGTGTATTTTTCTATTTTATCTTGGTTACTATATGAACATGACCTGCACTAGTTATACTACTAATAATAATTTAATATTAATCCATCAATCTAAACATCGTCTCTTTTTCACTCAGTTATTATTAGTATTATTATTTACTAATTTTATTACAATCTTTATGTGAGCTTTTTTCTTAAGTATTTTGTCTACAAAGTATGTGTATCTATGTAACGGAACTGTCCCCGAACACGAGCTTTGCTCTTTCGGGGTATTTTAATGTAACGTTTTTATGTATATGTTATTATTAAATAAATAAATAAATAAATATCATGTACAGTAGTGACAAAAAAACCGGACCGACTCTTGTAGCTGATTTCAGAGCCTTGTTCACTCCAGAGCGTCGGTGCATATTCCTTGGACCCGAAACCATCTGTGCAGCTGAACAACAGCCACGCAGGTGGTTACTGTTTTCGTCCGGTTTTTTTGCTACTACTGAGAAAATGTTCAGACGCGGCGCGACGCAACATTCTGTCAGTAGTGGCAAAAAAACCGTACAGTTTATTTAAAATTCGGTTGTGCAACTAATTTGCTAGCTTTTCCATGAAAGACTTACATCATTATAGCACTATTACATTTCTATTATAACAGCATAAATATGTTAGTTTTACTTTCAAGTGTTGTTCCACTTTGAGAAACATGGCCTTCCCGAATCAACGACCTTAGAGAAAGGAAATTCAAACGATGCCTGCTACTGTCTATTAAGAAAGCTCTGTTTTGATAAGGACAATATTATGGGGCAATAATTATGAAACAAATATTAATTAAAGAACGGATGACAAGACAAAGAGGTTAAGCAGGGCCTCTGGTTCAGAGTTCTCAGTCGTTACGACATACCAAGGACTTGATTCATTTGTATCACTAGAAAGAAGGAAAATTATTAGCATTATTCACCATTATCATCAAACCATTCCTCTTTACTTGAGGCTTAAGCGATTGGCTTATCATGAACTCAGTTTTAACTATCAAGAGATTCATATCTCCATGACCCCTTTAATTACTCTAAATTAATTAATAATTACATCTGTCATAAATTCATAACTCAATCGACCTATTACCTAAAAGCCAAATTGGCTAGTCTCTTATATTGAGACAACTCATCCTGCCTAAGGTATTTCCGTGGTTTTCCTAAGGCGTTAAGACAAATGTCGGGATGAGCTCTAAGAGAAATAGGCCACGGACCTATATGCCCTTCGACATAAGTTCCCCTTTTTTCTAACAAACAACTTAATGCCCTAGTTCAGAGTCTATAAAATTACGAAATACATGTGCAACGTCACTCATGTAGTCGCAATGCGAAAGGACAGGGAACCTTTCAATTTGCAGATTCAGAATTCACGGCGTCTCTCATGGCGGTCTTCACCTGCCTTGTCATCGAACAACAGACGACAGAGTCTTCTCGACTCCTCCTGCATTGCGAAATGACACAGTTCATTTCAATGTGCAGATTTACACCAGCCATTTCCTCCTCGTTCCGTCCTGTGATCACTTTGATCACATTTCCGTCCCCTTCGCGTATGTGGTACCTAAGAGGTTACGTCCATTTTCGGTTTTCCCCTTCAAAATTTTCTAGAACTCCTTCAGTGGAGCAGCGTAACCCGGAGTGAGACTAGTGGCCAACAGGTTTGGAGCTCACATATTTAGTTTCTTGTAGCCCCGAACCCCTTGCAAGGACGCGTTTTGCGTACCTTTTAAATTTGTCCTCCCAATTCACCTATTTAAATTCAATTCAACTATCAAGAGTCGGAAAATAACTTTTTCAGGAACGATGTCTCTCTATTTTTTACTTTAGGCTTTTATTCCGTGTTTGTAAACAATGTACAATAGAAATTATTTACTACTTCCCTGATACCAATAATTTTCTTCAGCCTTAGTGATAAAAGTAGTAGTAGTATTTATTCCATATTTATAAACCCTATTTTACATATAGTACATTAGGGTTATATTTTAAACTAATCATAACAAATTGAAACTTACAGACTACCATACAATAAATATACACTTGTAAGAGTGTAACATATATAAATTAATTAGATTAATGCCTTGAAATTACAATCGAAAAACATAGAGAATTTAACATGAATAGACATGTTGAACTTGTAGATCATATTAAGTCATTTCGCTAAAATATGTACATTTGTAGACATAATATAACAACATGTAGACATATATTTATAAATATACACATGCATATATACATACATACATACACTCACACACAGATACATATATATATTATATATTTTATATATATATATATATGTATATATATATATATATATATATATATATATACACACACAGCAAGATGTACGTCAGTAACAGATAATAGTGATAATAGAAATCACTACTTTTCGGATGAACTTTCCATCTAAATGCACACACAGAAGGCAACGAAAATCACAAAAATAATAAAAACTAACAAAGAAGATGTTGAGTTGAATTTCGGGAGGAGACACTCCGACCCAGCACTGCGACCTTAAAAGATCTACGGTGCTAACCCTGAAGCTGGGCGCATTCCTAAACCCACACCGCTTGACTACACTAAGGTTCGGTGACCTTTCTGTGCATCGTCAGCCTGTGTTCGGGGAATGCACTGGATTAACGATGGAAATGGAGATGGGCCGGAATATAGGTGCCTAATATGGGGAAACGGGAGAGCCTCGAGAAAAATCCCAACTGCGACCTTGACCGCCACTAGTGTTGATTTTTTACGTCAAAAACTTCACGCCTGAACGGTACTTGAACTGCATCACAGGTCAAAGGTTTGACCACTCAGAGACTGCATTCGAGTAATCAGATGTTACCAGTATGTCAATATACAGGGACATCATTTTATTTTTACTAACATTTTTTAATATTAACCTGGCTATACCTTTGGATCAACGCTGTTTGCTACCGCCTTCCACGACTGGAGTTCGATGATACTGGCGTAATGTACAAACAAATCACTTTACTAGGTATAGGAGGGAAGAAAAGTAGTTCATCCATTTACATAAACTAGGAAATATCGTGATTTTGACTTCGATAATTTTCATTAGCTTTTTGTTTAATCAAAATACAGTACTATATTAACAATGAGTGTTTTTACTCACGAACTGAGCTGTCCATGTGGACGTGTTCATTATGCAGTGTATATTATACTGTCTACAGCACATTAGCGTACAATATAGAGAATGAAGTTAAATTGGAAAATAATCATAATATGGATATTTAAACACATTTTTGAAAATGGTGGCCGTTCATTTCGATACAGGCTTCAGTTCTAATGTGCATATTATCGCACTATAGACTATTGTACGTAATTCCAATGACCAGGTTCGTACTTCGTATCAGTAACTCATGTTGAAATAATTCTGTACCTACTCTATAAAAGAGACCTAACGTACTGTAAATTCAATCTTCACTTCTGCCCGATCCGAAAAGCTAAAATTACTCAGACATGCTATCTACTGTCCGTCCAAGTGGTTACGTCGCAGCGTCGTAGAAAGGGAGGAAATCACGTGACAGTTAATTACTTAACGAGGCCCTTTTATTTAAGTTATTGTATGGGTATAATATTACGTAGACGTCCAATTCCTAACAGAAATTAATGTTCTCAGAAAAGAGCTAAGACAGCCCAGCCTCTAGCATTTACAGAGATGCGAATAGAAGCAGGTGGGGAAAACTGGGATGCGACATAGGCAAATGGAAAATGATGCAATATTGAAAGATCTTTCGTTACTGGAAAACGCGAACATATTTTTGGAACGTATTGTTTACTATGGCCGTAAGGCTACTATGACTGTATATGCGGTCTTGGATCTGTGTGGAGGACGGTTGAACCTCATTAGTAGAAGGGGTGGAAGTGAAGTACATTCAGGCACAATAAAAATTGAAGTTAAAATAAAATAATGTCCCTGTATGTCTTTGTGCTCTTAGTTACGGCATTCGAATAGTCTGTGGCTTTATTTATGAATGTCTAATAGAGAGTGGGGACTATGGAGAAACCTTGCATGTGCAACGTGCACCTGTTAGCTTAAAACGTTTGTTTAAAACTGTGCATAGCTAAAAATTAGGTCACGACTAAGAATTATTGAATAATGTTTATTGCACTCTACAAGGCAAAGAATAAATAGATGTGATTGTGCACTGCCTTTGTGTGTTTACACTGAATGGAGAGCAATTTATTGTTAAAGTGCATCTTAATGCACGTAGCTTGTTCATATAGGGTTGTCCAATACTGCTTCAAATTTTTGGAAAGATGACACTGCAAAAAGCAGTTGAAAATACCAATCAGTAAATGACTTTCTCTTAAAGAAAAATTTTATGGGAATTATTCATTCCTCTCGATGTACATACCACTAAAACAAATTCATCCTAGTTAATTCGGAGGGTCAGTAACTGCAAAGATAATCCTTCAATAGTAATATACGTTACAAGAGCGGTATGTTGACGTTTTCATGGTAGAGGAAAAGATTGAAAAAGCGAAGCGTAGTTGAGCTTTTTTAATTTCCGAGAACATGAAAACAAACATACCGCTCGTGTATCGTACATTATTTTGTGCGAAGATCGTTTATTACATACCTGAAAGACGAATTTCTAATTAGTTGCAATGAAATCTCCATGTTGGTTTCTGTTTAATGACGCCAACTTCAGAACACCAAAATATCTTTCTTCAACATTGTTGCTATAAAATGTTTTCTGTGTTTACTATACTCCAGCAGGCAGTGATATACGTCTGTCTTTTTTTTCCCCCCCAGTCCATAAATGCGAACTTAAAACAAACGGTAAGATTATGTAATGATTTATTTTTCATTTTAATATTGTAACAATATTATTTATATAATATATTGCAGTAATAACATCCGCATCTGGAATCTTGTTGATTTTTTCACGGCTTCCTTAATGTTATTTGTATCAGGAATGCAATAAGTTTCGTGGAGTAGTAGACTTTACTTAATTTTTGCAAATATTTAAAAACAATAATTAACATTGCATTTTAGGTGAAATTGCAGTGGTAAGTTTCCAATTTATAATTATTACTATGTTAAACGTCTCTAAAAATAATATGTTAAAAGCCTAAAGCAGTAAAATGAATGTCGCGCTTAAGCGGTAAGAAGAGGGAAATTGTTATGTGTTTACGTTGGGAATACTGAATGTGGTATTTCACACTTGCCGCGTATTGGTTCTGTGCGGAAAACAAGCAAATACGCACGATATCGCACAAATGTATTTTTCAGATAACAGCATTTTAAAGTTTCACATAGCAGTGAAAAATCAAATTAAAATCATTCTAATTTAAACTTATAGTATATATAACATATAATTTGTGCGAGATCGTGCGTATTCGCTTGGTTTTCGCACAAAACCAATCTGCGGAAAGTCTAAAATTCCACATTCAGTATTCCCAACCTAACACACTTAACAATTTCCCTCTTCTTACCGCTTAAGTGACATATTGATTTTACTGCTTTAGGCTTTTAACATATTATTTTTAGAGACGTTCAATATAGTAATAATTATAAATTGGAAACTTACCACTGCAATTTCACCTAAATTGCACTGTTAATGATTATTTTTAAATATTTGCAAAAATTAAGTAAACTCTACAAACCCACTAAAATTACTGCATTCGTGATGCAAGTATCATTAAGGAAGCCGTGAAAAAATCAACAAGATTCCAGACTCATCATAGACTTGGGGGGGGGGGGAAAGACAGACGTATATCAAGGCCTGCTGGAGTATAGTAAACACAGAAAACATTTTAAAGCAACAATGTTGAAGATAGATATTTTTGTTTTGCAAATTTGCCGTCATTGAACAGAAAACAAGATGGAGATTTCATTGCAACTAATTAGAAATTCCTCAACTACGTTTCGCTTTTTCAAACTTTTCCTCGAACACGAAAACTTCAACATACCGCTCTTGTAACGCATATTACTATTATTTCCAAGAAATAGTCTGCCCAGGCATCCTGGGTTGCCAAAAACACAGAATAACACACATATAAGGATAATAACGATTACAGTAAAATATATGAGTCAAATTGAAATGTGAACTAGGAGCTTAAATTTAAGAAATAATAAATTTGTACATATATTGTAACAATCACACACTAACGGCTAGAAAGGGGGGGGGGATTATGATATTCCGTATAAATGATTTTTCAGAATTGCCACAAACCCTTTAATGCTAGAAGTAATTATTATTGGAATGGTATCATGAATTCCAAATGTTTTGATAGTGTTTACAGTTGATCATGGGATGGTGCCCCTCGCTCCGATTATTAAACCATGTACTTCCCAGGTGCCTTCCATCTGATATTTTTCTCGAAAATACGGAATAGTAGGCTCATAAATTTGTTGTTTCTCTTTGTTGATCTCAGATGGTTGGGTCTGGCTCATCTCAAATCTAACAGTTGGGTCCAGTATAAAGCCTTTACTATTAGTCTTGTCTAGAGCCACGATGTCCGCTCTTCTAATTCCGCCGCCCTCAGACGCAACGCAGTGCACCTCTTCATGGACCTCGAAGGATCTTTTTCTAAGGGCTTGTGCTATTAGTTTTCGGATGTTATGATGGCGTGAATTTCTCAGGAGTTCTCCATGCTGACAGGATCCTAGGACGTGTGCTAAGGTTTCAATCTCGTTGCAGTATCTGCAACGGAAACCGTCCAAGGATCTCCCACCGTCTCTCACTGGTGTTACGTCAGCATTCATCTTAATTGCGTCCCGCCATTCAGAGGAAGACAAACCCTCCTTAGAAAAAATCCATTTAACATCATTAACAAAATTTGGAGTAATTTCGTAATGAGAAAAGCGGAACTAGCTTTTTGAACATAATAAATTGCTGATGTTTGGTTTCTTTAAGGTGTACTTCACTCAAGGTCGATCTCAATTTTGATTTTTGAATTTTAATATTTTTAAAAGTGTTTGTTCACACACAAGTCGATGAGAACATCAAGATCATACGTTGAACTTGGCTATTTAAATCTGGATATTTTTCGCCTGATATTAATTTATGAAATATTATCAGATCTTTTTTCATTTTTTTTGTTTCATTTATTGTATTCCGTAGATCTTACATTAGCAATGAAGCTTTATGATGTGGAACAACTTAAAATTTTACAAGATTACAATTACAATTTTTACAATTTTTTTTTTACAATTTCAATTTCAATTTTTTACAATTTTTTGGCAAGATGTAGTGAGATGAGATGAGGCCCGAAATTATTTATTTAGCATCACAGTGATTTCTTTTGACATATCGCGTAATAAGTAAATACAAGAGAACAATTTTTATTATTACAGTGTATCATAGTGTGTAAACATCGTGTTGATTTTAATAGTTCTTATTTACTAAGCGATGTTGACATGTCTAAATTTTTATCGAAAAAAAATCAGATTCCTGAATATCTGTATGTGACCGTCGCCACAAAAATACAGACAGTTCACAACTAAAGAATGATGTAGAACTAGTATGTAAAATATCCAACGAATTTATGCCAACATTCTTTTATTTAATACCTGATGCATACTTTCCGATCAACAGTTGAAATGTTGCGAATATTTAAAAGGAATGTTACGAATTCATTTACAATTATTTTTATAACATTTTCTCTTCAGTTTTGTACTTGTTTCAACGTCTGTCTGCAACCGGCTCGATCTGTAGACGCGTTTGTCTGCTGATCCTGAGACGCACTCGGGCGTGGGTTCGATTCCTGCTTTTACTGATTATTTTGTTGGGGTTTATCCGAGGTTTTCCTTAACCGTAAAGCGAATGCCATATAATCTTTGGCGAATCCTCGGTCACATCTCGCCAAATACCATTTTTCTATCACCGATTCCATTGATGCTAAATAACCTAGTAGTTGATACAGCGTCATCAATTAAAAAATGTATATAACCAATAATTGTTATATTGCCTGTTGTTCTGTATGGTTGTGAAACTTGGACTCTCACTTTGAGAGAGGAACAGAGATTAAGGGTGTTTGAGAATAAGGTTCTTAGAAAAATATTTGGGGCTAAGAGGGATGAGGTTACAGGAGAACGGAGAAAGTTACACAACGCAGAGCTGCACGCATTGTATACTTCACCTGACATAATTAGGAACATTAAATCCAGACGTTTGAGATGGCCAGGACATGTAGCACGAATGGGCGAATCCAGAAATGCATATAGAGTGTTAGTTGGGAGGCCGGAGGGAAAAAGACCTTCGGGGAGGCCGAGACGTAGATAGGAAGATAATATTAAAATGGATTTGAGGGAAGTAGGATGTGATGGTAGAGGCTGGATTAATCTTGCTCAGGATAGGGACCAATGGCGGTCTTATGTGAGGGCGGCAATGAACCTCCGGGTTCCTTAAAAGCCAGTAAGTAAGTAAGTAAGTATATAACCAATAATTATCCAGTATTGAAGTGCATATATATTGAACGATAACAGTTCGTTGAATGTCACTTAAGCAAGGTTTTTGTAATTTAGTGAATCAACGACTTAAAAAATTCGTTACTTGACCAAGGAGTACTGTAAGTTATTTATTTATTTATTTATTTATTTATTTATTTACTTATTTATTTATTTATTTATTTATTTCCATTTTTACCTGCTGTCATAAAATATACACTACCGGTCAAAAGTTTTCGATCACCTATCATAACTATGGATTTTAATTATGTTTTATTTAACGACGCTCGCAACTGCCGAGGTTATATCAGCGTCGCCGGATGTGCCGGAATTTTGTCCCGCAGGAGTTCTTTTACATCCCAGTAAATCTACTGACATAAGCCTGTCGCATTTAAGCACACTTAAATGCCATTGACCTGGTCCGGGATCGAACCCGCAACCTTGGGCATAGAAGGCCAGCGCTATACCAACTCGCCAACCAGGTCCACATAACTATGGATTTGTGGTTAAAACAGGGATTTCGTTTTGAATATTCCGTCATATCGTAATGCTAGAGAGAGAGAGAGGGGGGGGAGGGAGAGGGAGAGGGCGAGGGAGAGGACGAGGGGGAGTGGGGGGAGGGGAGGGGAGAGGGAGGTGAGGGTGGGGGAGGGGAGGGAGGGGATTTGGAGGGGAGGGGAGGGGGAGGGAGAGGGATGGAGAGTGTGGGAGGGTGAGGGAGATATGGAGATAGGGGGAGGGGGAGAGGGGGAGAGGGGGAGAGAATATTTATTTTTTTGGTCTATTTAGTTTTTCCGATGTGTTTGTACATTGAAATAAAGTAGGCCTATATAGTTGTTCTCATAGCTGATTGAAAACTTTTGACCGGTAGTGTACTTTATTCTTTGTCTCGTCCTTTAATATTCCTTCGTTGTCTTATTTGCACTGTATGCTAGTCCCAGTGACTGTGAGCTGTCTAGACACATTTTACAATCCACATTTACTGCGTGGTTCTTACATATTAATTATTAGAATTAGATTTTAAGCTCTATTAAGGCCTATATGGAGCACGGACATTATATACAAAATGTACAAAAATTTGCCTCAGAACCATATGACGTGGTAGAGGACCTCAAGATATACAAAATAAAGATGGATATCTAACCTCTAACTTTAAATTTTTTCATGTCAAGTAGCATATTTAGTAGTATTTCTACAAAAAAAAAAAATGTATTTTACGTAAGCAATTTCTTGGCGTCCGAATAATAGGCCTAATTTTTGTTTAGACGTAACTGAAGCTCGTCATTAACAGGAATAAAAAAATTTGCTTTTTTATTTGCTTGAGTTAATGCTTCTTAATAATTTTATATTTAATACAGGCCTATATAATTATACTAGTAGTCTCTATATTTTCCCCAGAATATTCTTATTGAAATCGCAGCACTATAATGATCAAATAATTTTATTACAAACCCTACATTTTCCAAGTTACTAGTACATTTTGTACAAAAACTATTCGAGATAGGCTCATGTAATTTTCAAGCTATCTTACCAGATGTATAATAATGCTTCCTTACCAGATTTCTTTAAATATATTGACATTTTTACCTACATTTCATTATGACAAAAATGAATTTTTTAATAATTAAAAAATTCAAATATATCTCAAAGACCATAATAGTTAAAGAAATCCTATTCCTACTGGCAAGAATGTTCTTACACTACTTCTAAGCCTATGTGATTAAAATTTCTTTGAAATCTGAAATGCAGGAAAAGAGAAAATTGTACCAGTGTTTGTACATGTACTGTAATTATTACTGGAAACGTACTTATATGACATTAGTTCTTTTTTTTTTTCAAAACAGTAAAGCAATAGCCTATATTAGAACTTCTAGTATACATTCAAAATTCCCTTGAGAAAAGCAAGGGAGTCATAAATGTTGACACTGTTAAGTACAGATTTTGTCTTAGGGACTGAAGCAGCTTCCTCCACGTCGAGACTGTTCTTGCCTCACTCACTCACTCACTCACTCTCTCTCTCTCTCTCTCTCTCTCTATATATATATATATATACATATATATATATACAGGGTGTTTCAAAAATACGGGGCATAATTTCAGGTATGTATTTCCCACATGTAGACAATCAAAATAGTTCATTACAACATGTGTCCGGAAATGATTTATTTCCGAGTTATGGCCTTCACAACATTGAAATTCACCGGAATGTTTTTCTTTCCGCAGGTCGTTTCCGTCAAAGGAGACATTAAGAGGGCACTCTGACAGTTCATTCCGAGGCGAAGGTTACATTCAGTGTTGTGTAGGCGTTAGACTGTGCGACATGTATTCAAATCAAGAGCTGGCAGAGATACACTTCATGTACGGTAAGGCGGACGGCAATGCTGCGCTGGCTCGTCGTTTGTACCCACAGCGACAATGTCCAGATCGGAAGACATTTGTACGTCTCCATTACCGTCTGTGCGAGTATGGAAAATTTAACTCTCTTGGTTTGGGAAGGGGACGACCAAGATCTACAACTCCAGAAGTACAGGAGGAGATTCTGGAGGCTGTGAACATGACTCCTTCTATCAGCACACGAAGGGTAGCGTTGCAAGTCAATGTTCTTCATACGACTGTCTGGAGACAGTTGAAAGAGTATCAATTGTATCCTTATCATTTGCAACGTGTACAGGCCCTGTCACCAGCAGATTACCCTGCACGAGTTAGGTTCTGTCAGTGGTTCTTGCAGCAGTGTGGTGTAAATCCGAACTTTCTGCCTTAGTATTATTTACAGATGAAGCACAGTTCACACGAGATGGCATAACAAATTTCCACAATCAGCATGTATGGGCGTATGAAAACCCACGTGAAACTGTTCCATCTCATCACCAGGTGCGGTTCACTCTCAACATGTGGGCCGGTATCATTGGTGATCGATTAGTTGGACCCCATGTACTTGTAAACAGACTTACGGGGCAGGCGTACACAAACTTCCTGGAAAACACCATACCTCATGTTTTAGAAGACACTCCACTGATCAATCGTCAACACATTCACTTCTTGCATGATGGCGCTCCTGCACACTTCAGTCGTACGGCTTGCCGGTACTTGGATCGAAGGTTTCCTGATCGATGGATAGGTAGAGGTGCCCCAATTGCTTGGCCTCCACGCTCACCTGATCTGAACCCTCTCGATTTCTACTTGTGGGTCCATTTAAAATCATTGGTTTATTCGTCTCCGGTGCCTGATTTGGAATCTCTTCGGAATCGAATTGTGGCATGTTCTGAGGACGTACGCAATACTCCTGGAGTTTGGGATCGTGTTCGCAGGTCAATGAGACATCGATGTGAGGTCTGTATTCAAGCAGGAGGTGGACATTTTGAACATCTTCTGTAATGACAACGACCTGCGGAAAGAAAAACGTTCCGGTGAATTTCAATGTTGTGAAGGCCATAACTCGGAAATGAAGCATTTCCGGACACATGTTGTAATGAACTATTTTGATTGTCTACATGTGGGAAATACATACCTGTAATTATGCCCTGTATTTTGAAACACCCTGTATATATATTGCTATTTTTCTCAAAATAAAAAAAATCAATATACAGGGTGAGTCACGAAGATTTACCATCACTTACGGAGCTTATTTCTGAAGACATTCTGAGCAAAAGGTGATATATAAACATCTGTCCTAATCTCAACATTTGCAAAGTTACATTTATTTGAAGTTGTTTGTAAAATACCGTTTTCTTTAGTTTTAAGGGTAAAATAATATTAGACTGCCTCCGTGGTCTGTTGGTCAGCATATTGGCTTCCAGATCCGGAGGTCCCGGGTTCGATTCCCGAGCTCGGCTGTCGGTGAGTTTTTCTTGAAGAAGAAGAATTCTCTGGGTGTCTAGAGTCTGGAAATTTGTATGAATGTGAGTGTGATTGTGAGTGTGCCGGGTTAATATTAATTAACCAATCATCATAAATATAAAAATACATCAGGACTGTCGCTGGGCAGTAACCTGAATACACGTTTCAGCGTCACATTGTTGACAAGTAACTCCATCTGTTAGCACAACCATAAAGCATGTAATAGGTGCTATAGAGTTACCGACAACGAAAAAAAAAATAATATTATAAATAGAGAATGAACTATTCTTTAATTGGCTAGTGTTCTGAAGCTAAAAATGTATTGTCAGTTGCTTTGTACAGATTCTGTTTTTCAATTTTTAACTAAAAATGACATTATTCTTACGCACTTATCACAAAAATTGTTACAAATCATACGACTTTAGGAACTTGATTCTTTACAGTTTAATTATGCATCCTAATATCTTGAAGAATTTACAAAAGAGGCGTGATTTGTAACAATTGTCATAAATGCGTAAGAAAATATAATTTTGTAGTTAAAAATCGAAAAAAAAAAAAAACATTCTGTACGAAGCAACTAAGGAATTCATAATACATTTTTAGCTTTAGAATACTATGAAAGAGTAATGGAACGGAGAAAAATTCTCTCCGGCGCCGGGATTTGAACCCGGGTTTTCAGCTCTACGTGCTGATGCTTTATCCACTAAGCCACACCGGATACAACCCCGACTCCGGTTAGAATCGTCTCAGATTAAGCTCCAACTCTTGGGTTCCCTCTAGTGGCCGCCCTCTGCACTACGTCATAGATGTCTATGAACGTAGGACCGAAGTCCACACATGTGCTGAGGTGCACTCGGTATGAGTGACTAGTTGGCCGGGATCCGACGGAATAAGCGCCGTCTTAAATCACGAAGTGATTTACGCATATCATATATATATATATATATATATATATATATAATTTTATTTTAATGTACCGAAGTACATATGATATTTCCATGCAGATATTCTGCGTCATCATACGATGAAAGAGTAATGGAAAGGAGAATATCTGCATGGAAATATCATATGTACTTCGGTACATTAAAATAATATATATTTAGAATACTAGCTAATTAAAGAAATGACACTCCTGAATAATTCATTGTTTATCTGTAATATTCTTTCGCCCTAAAAACTCAAGAATAATATTTTACAAACAACTTCAAATTAGTGTAACTCTGAAAATATTGAGATTAGGACAAATGTTTATATGACATTTTTGGCTTCGGAAATAGCTTCGTAGAGGACGGTAAATCCTATATAATGCAGTAAGTACAGGATAACGCTTATCGACAATGATTTAGGTTTTTTTTAGGTAGTAAAGTCCAATTTAGAACTTTTAGGTTCAACATAATTCAAATATGCGACTCCTACAATTATGATTCGGAGAAGTATTGAAGAAATTGGGAGTTCAGAAGCAAGAAAAAAAAGAGGTAAAGACCTACAAATCCTGTCTCTTATTATAATGTTCACAAATAAAGTCCGGATCATATCTGAACGCCTTAGTACGTATATGATTATAGTGAAGTATGCATGTGTTCTGCAGGATGTGCGGACGCCACTTAATGGTGTGGGGCGCCACCACACGCCTCTGCCTGGAGGTGGGAGGTACCGCGCCGCACAGATTTAGCTCCGTCTATTATTAACTGCTCCTCGCTTCCCCTCAGACATCAGAATGCGTGCGTCAAGTCACTATCCCACGTGGAGTCTTATCCACGCGCGGTCATTACTTCGATCGCAGCTGTTGCTCGTTATCGATAAATCCCAGTCAATGAGGGGCGCAGTTCGAACTAATGTGCTCAAATGACGTCATCAGGTCCGACTTCGACAGCCAGGCGAGATTTCATTCCTGCATCGTCTTATTCCAGGACTCATAATTTGCTACTCTGCAGAAGATGAAGAAATAAGTCGTAGTGACTTTATGGGAGGCTTGTTCGCTTCCGAACAAAGCGGTTTGTGGTTCGATTCCCAGCGTGGACATTACAAGAGATTTATCTTCATCTATGAGACTGGGTTGATGTCCCTTGCCATGTATTCAGTTCAGTTCAATTTAATAAGCCATTAAACATAGAGTGATAGGCTTCGTCACAATACAGAAGGGGGGGGACATACATTTGAAAATACACATATAATTGAAAACAATAAAGTTTAATTAGGATGGAAACACAAAACATTTTGAAACTCTAAAATTAATGAAAACACTTCACTGTTAATGTAATATTTGAGCCGTTCGGAGCACTTACACCACTTTTGCTCTGAACGGCTCATTTGTAACTAAATGTAAATAGCTTTATTTATTAAAAACAATTTCGTATGAATTTATGTTAAGAAGTTCATCTACAGAGTAGAAAGGATTAATGAAAAGCCAATTATAAAACTGTTTTGAAACTATTGATTGGTAACTTATAATATTGACTGGGAAGCTTATTATATAATTTCATCCCCATGACAGAAAAGTTTGTAATAGATTTTACGTAATCTACAGTATGGGATATTAATTTGTTCACTATTTCTAATTTCATGATCTTGTATATTGGCTACTAATGAGTAATTGTTTATATTTTGTCGAGTGTAAAGAACTAGGTCGTATATATATATATATATATATATATATATATATATATATATATATATATATATATATATATATATATGTATATTTATGACAGTTAATATCTGTGATTGTTTGAAAAGAGGTCGACAATGTTCAAGATAGTTTGATTGACATAGAATTCTAATGGTTTTCTTTTGCAAATTCAGGACACTCCCAATTTTTCTACCATTTCCCCAGAAAATTAAGGCATACCTAATTATCGACTGAAAGAACGAAAAGTAGGCACATCTTAAATAATTTTGAGAAACGCAAGTCACTAATTTCTTTAATAAATATATAACTCTTGATAATTTTGTGTATATATATTCGATATGTTTTTCTCATGTTAAACTGGAGTCTATAAAATGTCCTAGAAATTTGCTATAGTTTTGTATGTTGTCATATTTTATTAGATGATTTAGGCTAAAAGTTATGTTGATAGTCTTTTCTTGATTAAGCAAAAAACCATTAGATTCAAACCATAAAGCTATCTGTGATAGAATAGAGCATGTAATTCATTCAGAGTAGAGTTGTCCTGTGTTGTCTCGGCGGTGGACCTCGTGTGGTACTGACCACACGACCAGAGGCCCGCAACGTGTGGATGTCAAGTGTTGGTCCATAGCTATATATCCTCTTCTTCATCGCATTGTATTGTACGTCGTTAGGAAAGGAGGAAGTTGTAGCTACAGAAGAAGAAAAAGAATGATGATTAAGAAGAAAATCTCCATTCTTTCTCTTTTAAATTCTGCAAAGCAAATTTTCGTAGTGTTGTATGAAGGATAATGATCTCTCAATGTTTTCACCAATATGCGACTATTTCTTCGCCCGACAACCCTTTCGAACATAGGTACTCTTCATGATGCAGAGACTGCAAAACTTTTATCACCCAACCATATGAAACAACATACTCTTTTCCATGGTAACCGCTTTTGCTTTTGTTCATAACGAAAATCCTATGTTAGCTATACAGTGTCAAAAAAAAAAAAATCCGTGATTATAAAAACGTGTATCATCTCTGTCGGTAGTCGTGCGTACATGCAAATGGTGACACCACAAAGAGCAACTCAAGCATACCTCACAAAATACTCAATGTGCACCCCCGCGTGTCACAACAGCAGGCACCAAGGCTGTATTCCCACTCTCGCCAAACACGCTCCAAAATATCTACTGAAATGGACTCAGTGGCACTGGAAATATGATGTCGCAGCTCTTGCGGATTATAGAAACGGTGGAGGTACATACATGATATCTTTCATGTAACCCCATAAGAAGAAATCACAGAGATTGAAGTCGGGTGATCTCGGTGGCCACTTGCAGAAGACGTTGTCTTGGTATCCAGGGCGTCCAATCCACCTTCCTGCCACTTGTTAAGATGTTCACGAATATTTGCTACAATACAACAATGAAAGGTAACTAAAGATTGGCAAACTCGAACGAACGAAACCCTTAGTACGAGTAAGAGCTTCTATTCGCGTCTATTATTTTCGCCGTCAAATTAGACATACCGCAATATTTAAAACAAGTCATCCTTTGTTATTAAAATAATATGAAGTGCACTGTTATGAAATTATATCCGTTTGTAATTGCGGGGGTTTCTGTGGACATACTGTATATCAGTACCTTTTGGTATTGTCCAATTTTCCAAGTCTCGTAACTGCAATTGCGCTTAATTTCCTTATGAATAGAGTTAATTATATGGATATAAAATCCTGCCGAAACAAGGTTAGTGAGGTGTTCTAGACTATAAATTTCCATCTCCGACTTCATGTTGCAAACTATTTAACTTGCAATCAAGTCTCTTGTTCCCACGTAATTGCATTAGCCTCGTATTATAGTCTACGTTTATTGTGTGATCTTGTGAAATCAGTCTACGATTCTCCAAACGAATAAACCGTGTCATAGAAACATTTACATAATATCTATTGTGTGGAATCTGTGTCGAACAAATTGAGCTAGACAGAGTCACCTGATGAACTGAAAGCCATTTCCAAACGTTTTTCCTTATATTTTATCCGTTCCTTTTCAAATACAGGCCTTGTTCTGGAAAAATGCCATGATGAGTAACCTGATTAAATGTTGTTGTTTTTGTTGTTTATTGACATTACTAGCTTTGAGCCAGAGGCCGTTTTAGGGTCTTATACGCGCAGGACGCCCTCTCCAGCCATTGTACATAAATAAAAATAAAAATATATTTACATATATGACACTACATCTGGCATAAGTTCCAGTAGGTGTGTGAGTGCAGTGACTGATTCCTTTTATTTTAGTGTAGGCCTAATTTGTTAATTTGCGATATTTAAGGAATGGTGAACGGGAGAAGAGTTCGGGGTAAAAGATATCAGCTGATAGACAACGTTAAGTATTATATGGGGAGATTAAGAGGAAAGCAAGAAATTGGGAAGAATGGAAAATGCTGGGTTTACAGTTAAAGACCTGCTCTTGGGCAGAACACTGTGCATACATACATACATAAATACATACAATCATACATACATACATACATACATACATACATGTACACATATACATATGTACATACATTTTTTTTTTTAGATTTTTAAGTTTCCCCTTCCGGTGGCAGAAGCGTCTGAATGGTTATGGAGACTTTCATGGTGTGGTGTTATTTTATGGATCTGCCTCTCTGTTGCTGTCGTGTGTCCTCTCAGACAGTATTCAAATTTCCAACACGTGTTTGCGGTTTTGTTTGTGTGTTTTAGTTTGGTGGTTGGGACTGGTGGTAGTTGTAGAGGAGTTTCTCGAGTGTTGTTCTGAAAACAACTGCTCTTTTACTATTTTACTCAGCAGTCTGTAAGAAGTGCTGGGAAAGGGATTTTAGTCCTTTTTAAGTTGTTTTGATGTTCTTTTTATTCAGTTCAATTTCTTAAATAACCGTAGTGTTGATCATGTTGAGAAGAAGAAGAAAGAAATGTATGTAGTATTTGTGGACTTAGAAAAGGCTTTTAACAGAGTGGATTGAAATAAACTTATTAGAACCCTGAAGGAAGTAGATGTGGATTGAAAAGAGAGAAGGCTGTTTAGTAATCTTTATATGAAACAAGTAACAGTCAGGATAGGAAAAGAAATGTCATAAGGAAGTGAAATTGGGAGAGGAGTACGTCAAGGATGCTCTTTATCACCTACCCCAGCGTTTCCCAAACTATAGTCCGCGGACCACCTGTGGTCCTTGAGGTCTGCCCTTGTGGTCCTTCAAAAAGCACAGAAGAAAAAATAAATTTCAAGTGAATTGCATGTCACACTATAGCTGAAAATCTCAGAGTTTAGAAATGACACATGACAATCGCCTTTCACTTTTTCTCCCAGTACTGACATTTTATGAAATTTCTTACCCTACCCGTCTACCAACTTTCCACTCTACTCTCAACAACAAAAGAGGGATTTAAAGCACTATGAACGTGGTGTTTCTCGCCATATTTTCCCTGCATATCAGCTGATGACATGTGGATAAGTACTTTGGCATATCTTTCTGATGTATTCACAAAACTAAACGAACTAAATCTCTCTCTACAAGGTAATTCTTTGACTGTTCTCAATGCGTATGAGAAAATAAAGATGTTCGAGAGGAAACTTGGTTTGTGGGTCAGTTTCGTAAAACAGAGGATTTTTTCACCATTTTCCAACCCTAGAGTCGTTTTTGGTTGAAAATGATTTCGTTATTGGGAAATAATTATTATGTAATGACATATGTTCGCATCTCGAAACTCTGAGGTCACAATATGAAACTTATTTTGTAAGTAAATATGACGAATTTTCATGGGTTCGTGATCACTTTCATTGCGATATTGAAAATAACAAACTTTCATTGAGTGAAAGAGAACAATTAATTGAAGTCTCGAATGACACCGGACTTAATATGAAATTCCAAGCGGAAGGTAAGGTTAATTTCTGGACCTCATCACAAGCGAAAAAAGAATATAGTGAACTGTACAATGGTGCTTTACAAAATATAATTCAGTTGGCTTTTACGTATCTGTGTGAGAAAGGGTTTTCAACACTAACTCTAATAAAAACAAAGTACGGAAATCGACTCGATGTATGTGACGATCTCCGACTTAAGCTTACCAGCATACGTCCAAATATAGAACAATGAAGAGCCGGCAGGCTTATCCACCTAATTAATGTGAGTACCAACATTTATTTATTTTGTTTAGTTAATAAGTTAAAAATTATCGAAACTCTTAATAGTCTTGATTTATTAAAATATGCATTTTCTTCTATTAACATTAATTTTTTAGTTAATGCGAATATAGGCCTAAAATTAAATGAATTCTAATTAATTAACCCTGTTTTAAAATGTAAGTATACTTATATTAAAAAATATGCTACAAAAATTATAAATTTGCTTTCGAAGGAAACAAGAGTAAAGGCTGATTCACAATAAACCGGGAACGGAAACGACAACCAAAACGAGAACGGAAATATTGTTAAAATAAATGTATTTAAATGTGAGAATTCACAATTAACTATTGTGAATGCTCACATTTAAATACATCTATTTTAACATTATTTCCGTTCTCGTTGTCGTTTCCGTTCCCGGTTTATTGTGAACCAGCCTTAAGGTGGTCCGCGGAACTGTTCTGACTTTAAAGAGTGGTCCCCACTTCAAAAAAGTTTGAGAAACGCTGACCTACCCTATTCAACATCTACTTGGAGAATTCAGTGAAGAACTGTTTTCAGAATATGGAGCAGTGATATAATAGGTGCACACAGAGAAACAATTAAAATCGGTACACATTCCAGTAGCCAAAGTCTCCGCAATCCAATATGAATGAGAACTTCGAATATCCTGCAAATTTGGAGAGCACTTTATCAGGGTACAGATGCGCAGTAGCTCCTAATCCTGGGGCCCAGGCTTAATTTACAGCCCTTGACAAGCCGGAGAAGGCGTGGGAGCTATTGAACTGCGTCGTGAGTAGCAAGTGGGCGCTAATGTGATGATGTCGACAAGAATTGGATACGCTAGCCGCTGTAGAATTGAGGTGATATCACACGGGATGACGTCAAACTTATTCCCTGGAAGGGATGCTATGTTCACACGTGTTCAGTCCCTAGTGTGTCAGAGAGGAAGTATAGGTATAGAACTACGTAACTCGGATGTGAAGGATATCCATTGCCTATTTGGAATTACGTATTTCAGAAAAGTGTTATGAGAATGACCCCAGATGTAATAATAATAATAATAATAATAATAATAATAATAATAATAATAATAATAATAATAATAATAATATCATTATATTATTATTATTATTATTATTATTATTATTATTACTACTACTATTAAGCCTTATTAAAGCCCGGATTTCTAAGCACAATCAAACAGTAAAATAAGCAAGCAAATAAGCACGAAAAATGGTGAAAATAAGCAGCAAAAAAGCAAAAACGAATGCACGGAAACCGAACCCCTTCTGGCCATAAGAAAACTAACGAATCATTGAAAAATTTTGCAACAGTGGAATGATTTACTCGGTCAAGTATTTGTATATTAAGAAGAAATGATCTGTTTCCTGCTTTCATAGCACCAACTACAGCACTACATACACACTGTCCCGATGCATCTGTGGTTTCAGCCATAGAAATCCATATTTTTGTACTTCAGTTTAGGCCTATCCCGAATATTACAACTTATAATTATTCTTGAAAACACTGTGGCATATAGTTTTTGCGCAATGTAAATTCGTCCGGCATCCTTTTGTTTGTGTATTTTTTTAAAGATACCCGAAGCTGCACATTATTCAATTTCCACAACGGAATGTTGGAACCCGCTAATCCTAAACACAAGTCTTTGAAAAATATATCAGTAGAACTCAATTGTTCACCCACATTGCTTTTAATCAGTTGTTGGTTTAACTTAGATTTATTCTTAAATCTCTCCTTATGCCGCGCTGTATTGATATGCTGCACAATGTCATATTTTTTCTTCGCAGAAACACTTTTTTCACACACAAAACAAAATAAGACACTGCCGTCCTCACTGAAAATATTACTTTCAAACTCATTTACGCATTTGCGTAAGAATGCTGATTGAGAGGTTTTTGTGGGTGGCATTCCTTAACTACAACAGCAGCAATCACACACACCTTACTGAACCAACGCGTGTTGCACAACTTGCACACTGCAGCTTGGAACTCGGGGATTCACCATCTGTGTATATGACATCATTCCGATAACTCGATAACCGATTGACCTGCCTAGCTGCAGAAGCTTGGCGGGGAATCCCAAGGTTCTCTCCTAATTAGAACTACGCAATATTATTTCACAACATCCTGGGTCATACCCTAGCATTGTTTTCTTACGCGTTCGACTGAAGTTAATTTTTATTATCCAATAAAAAACAGGGAATCAGTGATAAATGAGTGAAATATGCACTTTTAAAATTACAGTTTTGGGTAAAATATCCTGTTTTAATTAAAAATCGTAAAATAAGTAAGCGCGTATGACTCGGTTAAGAGAGAAGTTTTATATGATATTCTTATTGAATTTGGTATTCCAAAGAAACTAGTTCGATTAATTAAAATGTGTCTTAGTGAAACTTACAGCAGAGTCCGTATAGGCCAGTTTCTATCTGATGCTTTTCCAATTAACTGCAGGCTAAAGCAGGGAGTTGCATTGTCACCTCTACTTTTTAACTTTGCTCTAGAATATGCCATTAGGAAAGTTCAGGATAACACAGAGGGTTTGGAATTGAACGGGTTACATCAGCTTCTTGTCTATGCGGATGACGTGAATATGTTAGGAGAAAATCCACAAACGATTAGGGAAAACATGAAAATTCTACTTGAAGCAAGTAAAGCGATATGATTGGAAGTAAATCCCGAAAAGACAAAGTATATGATTATGTCTCGTGAACAGAATACTGTACGAAATGAAAATATAAAAGTTGGAGATTTATCCTTCGAAGAGGTGGAAAAATTCAAATATCTTGGAGCAACAGTAACAAATATAAATGACACTCAGGAGGAAATTAAACGCAGAATAAATATGGGAAATACCTGTTATTATTCAGTTGAGAGCTTTTGTCATCTAGTCTGCTGTCAAAAAACCTTAAAGTTAGAATTTATAAGACAGTTATATTACCAGTTGTTCTATATGGTTGTGAAGCTTGGACTCTCACTCTGAGAGAGGAACAGAGATTAAGGGTGTTTGAGAATAAAAAGTTCTTAGGAAAATATTTGGGGCTACGAGGGATGAAGTTACAGGAGAATGGAGAAAGTTTCATAACGCAGAGCTGCACGCATTATATTCTTCACCTGACATAATTAGGAACATTAAATCCAGACGCTTGAGCTGTGCAGGGCATGTAGCACGTATGGGCGAATCCAGAAATGCATATAGAGTGTTAGTTGGGAGGCCGGAGGGAAATAGACCTTTAGGGAGGCCGAGACGTAGATGGGAAGATAATATTAAAATGGATTTGAGGGAGGTGGGATATGATGGTAGAGACTGGATTAATCTTGCTCAGGATAGGGACCAATGGCGGACTTATGTGAGGGCGGCAATGAACCTCCGGGTTCCTTAAAAGCCAATAAGTAAGTAAGTAAGTAAGTAAGTAAGTAAGTAAGTAAGTAAGTAAGTAAGTAAGTAAGTAAAATAAGTAAGCAAAAACGTTTTCCTGCGAAATAAGCATTTATAAGCACTAACAAACATAGTTAAAACTGCTTATCTAGGTGTGTCTTACGAAGTATAACCTTCCTGCTTACCTTTAAATGTGTGGAAAAGAATATTATGCATTTTGCTTAGAAATCCGGGCTTTAATAATAATAATAATAATAATAATAATAATAATAATAATAATTATTATTATTATTATTATTATTATTATTATTATTATGTTAGCCGAGTAGCTCTGTTGCTAGAGCAACTGGCTACGGACTGAAAGGTCCGGGGTCCAATCCCGGTTGGTAGTGGGATTTCTCTCTTTGCCAAATTTGAAGAACGGCCCCCGAAGTTCAATCAGCCTTCTATCAAATCGTGTACCTGTTCTTTCTCAGGGGTAGAAGGCAGTCGGAGTTGGGGTGACCATAATTGGACGGAGTTACGCAATAATAGACCAATCGACAATTTTAAAATTTTGAGATATTTGCACAGATCTGTTGTTTGCTGGATTATTTAACTCAGAAAAAATCTAGAATACTATATCTGCATTTTGCTGCCATTTATAAGCAAAATTCGTTTATTCCATAAAATCCATTTATTTATTTTGTTTTGCAATATCAAGTCAACTGTTTGTCTGTTATTAAAAATCGGTTAGCCTTTTTTAGTATTATTTGTACTATTTTTGTAATAGTATGAATGTTACAATACTTCTTGCACATAATGTTTAATGAAAAGCAGATTTATTTCAATAGTCAGCATCTCTAAAATAGGTTTTTAGCGGTTGGTCTCTTATTGAGTAATTCCGTCCAATTTGTTTGAGTAAAAGTGGGACTTTAATCACTTTCTTCTGGGAAAATAGTGGGACACCATGTTTTTCTAATATCCGGTATTTATTTTGTTTAAAATTAATCATAATACGTATACACATGCCAAAATGAAACGTAAATAACACTCAAAGGAGAAACAAATGTTAATAATTTCAAATTATACTTGTTAAAAATAGTATTATAGCAATAAGAAGAAATTGAATGCACTTTAAAATGTATTATTATTTAGCTCTTGTCAGAAATTAGGCTTCTAAAGGGGTTTATTAAATATACTTTCTTTGCTCCAATCATACTTAGCGTACTACAGCAACTCAGGTTTTGCAAGCAAATATGAATAAAAATCATCGCAGTTATATTCAGTTGAATAATTATTTGCCGTAGTTATTTCAAAACAAGGAAATTTCTTTTCAAGTTCTTCTGTAAATTTACATTGCCTCTTTGGTATTGTTATAAGGAGTAAAACACAGTTATAATGTGCACTATAAACGCACATTACATTGATTAAAACCGTAGCTGAACGTGGCAACTGAACAAAAAACAGTAAAAAATCTCGAATGTTATCGTTATATCGATAAACAAAACAGGTAGTACCAATCTAAAAATTTCTATCATTAATAGATACAATCTATGTATGTTTTTTATGTTTCTTTTGGAATTAATGATCTTTTGTTTAGTCATCTTCAATTATTTATAATTGTGTTATTTCTTTTTCTTTTCCTTCTCCATTGTTTTTTTTTCATTCTAATTGTATACCTACCATTTACTCAAGAAACAACAATTTTTTGGTAAGCTTTGTCTTCTAGGCTGCCTTCACTTGGAGGAAGCTGAATAAAATTCAGAATAAAAAATAAAATAGAGAAATATCTTCCATGTCGATATATGCAAGTACTGTATTATAGGTAAGATTTATCGGCACACTTGTAAAAAGTTTATAACTTGCAAACTTACGCTAAAAATCGGGACAAAAACCTATTTATTAAAAAAAAGTCTGGACAGGTTTGTCAAGACTCAAAAGCGCGACAATCCCGATCAATCGGGACGTATGGTCATCCTAGTCGGAGTGTATTGCCAACCACACCACCTCATTCTAGTGACGAGATCAAGAAAACATGGAGTTCTACGTAATGGCCGCGAAACGATTTATGACGTGTGAAGTAGATTATTATTATTATTATTATTATTATTATTATTATTATTATTATTATTATTATACTTCCACGCCAAATTGTAAATTACCATCCTGTGGGCAAGAGATCCTTGGGCAGACCGTTCAAGCGTTGGCAAGAGACCGTAACGGGCCACTAGGCCCAATACATGCAAGGATGATGATTATTATTATTATTATTATTATTATTATTATTATTATTATCATTATTATTATTCAGATTTATTCGAACGCTTTTATTGAAACGGCACGCAACATTAATGGTATTAATTATTTAATTCATTGAGTCAATAAATAAGCTTCTCAGTCCACTTTTTCCTTCCCCTGACGCGCATGTAGGTTTCGCGAGATATCGACTGCCTATAGACCTAATAGTAGTTTGTTGTAGATCACTATTCTAGATGTCACTGTTACCTTGGGATGATTCAACGCCAGTATTATCTTGTGATTTAGAAGCGACATTTAAACGGCAATGTTGATTATGAGTTTTCCTAATATGAATTAATACTGACATAACTTTTATGACAATTTTTTCTTTGTTACTATTACTATCATCTGTATTTTCATGATGTTACTTACTATACATGAGAAATTATGTGTCATATTGATGACATTGTTTATTAAAATTTGGACGTTAAAAAAAGACCTGTTATTAACTGACCCTGCAGACCTACAACATGTGTGTGATATTCACATTGCAACAGCAACAGGAAATGAAGAGAAATGACTTTCTTAAGGTATGGTCAGGAGCAGCAGGTGGAGGAACTATTGAAAGTCTTTAACTGTAAGATCCGCTGTCCGGAAGAGACGGGTATCTAGGTCAGCCTCGGCAGGTGAAGGCCTTACTACACGTAATGGAAATTTGCAGTATGGATTATATGGCAATTAAAATGTATTTGTTATTGCAGCAAAACCACGCGGTAGATATTTGCAGCCATAACCTCAATAACGAGAGCTGTTTACGAGCCATCTAGGCTTGCCGAACAAGTCTTCGGCATCTCTTGCGGTCCACATGCTCGACGTTTATTGCTCGTAACAGAATAGAATTTAAGTAGTTGCCTTATAGACGACCTTGGTTAGTTATATACTCTTCTTCTTCTTCTTTGGCACTACGGCCCTTGTAGTCTAGCCTTGGCCTCCCTTAGGATCTTGGTCCATTCCTGTCCAACCAGAGCCTTCTGCCTCCATCTTCTCACGCCTAGAGTCCTTAAATCTTCCTCCACTCCATCCAACCATTTTAGTTTCTGTATGCCAATATTGCGCCTGCCTTCTGGTTTTGTGTTTAGAATCTTTTTTGGTATTCTCTGATCATTCATCCTGATTACATGTCCTAACCATTCCAACCTACGGGCTTTGATTTCAGCAACAATATCTGGAGATTTATATTGAGTTTTCAGTTATGTATTATATCTAATCCTCCAGTGCCCATTCTCATATTTAGGACCATAGATTTTCCTTAGAATTTTCCCTTCCCATGTCATCAGTTGTTGTTCCATTTTCTTCGACAGAGTCCAAGTTTCACTGCCATAAAGCACAATTGGTCTTACGACTGTTTTATATAATGTGAGTTTTGCTTTTTTACTTATGCATCTTGCTCTCAAAGTTTTGTTAAGGGCTCTCAGGCATCTATTTCCCCCAGCAATTTTTTGCCTCATATCCGCATCTGCAGTGTTTTCTTGGGTAATTAGAACTCCTAGATATTTAAAAGAATCTACTTCCTCATATTTATGTCCATTTATTATAATATCTTTATTACAAACGCCACTTGGTCTTATGTTTCTCATATATTTAGTTTTCTCTTTATTAATTTTTAACCCCATGTGCTCTGCTTCTATTTGAATTTGGGTTACTATTTCATTTAGCACTCCAAGAGATCTACTCATGACCACAATATCATCCGCATAGGCACTGTCTGGTCCTATTAAATATGGTACCATTAAAATTTATATCAATGTTCCTAATGACTTTTTCAAGGCCGATATTAAACAGAATTGTAGATAAGGAGTCTCCTTGCCTCACCCCATTTACTGTTAAGAATTTATCAGATAGTTTTGTTTGTATCTTTACCTTATTATATGTTTTGGAGAGGGTTATTTTTGTTAAATTTACCAATTTGGTAGGGATACCAAATTCTCTCATAGCCTCCAGAATTTTAAATCGATTCATGTTATCAAATGCCTGCTTAAAGTCTATAAAAAGCATATGTACGGGGATATTATATTCACTTGTCTTCTCTAAACACTGTTTGGTTGTGAATATGTGATCGGTTGTACTTCGTCCTTGCCTAAAACCACACTGATATTCACACAGGAGTTCATCTGTATATGCTTTAATATAATTAGATACTATATTTATAAAAATCTTATATGTAACATTCAGCAGCGAGATTCCTCGGAAATTGTTACAGTCCAGCTTGCTGCCCTTTTTGTGTATGGGGCATATCAGCGCTGTTCTCCATTCATCAGGAAAGTTATATACTCACAATATTGCAATGTTTTCTTGAAATTTAGAGAGGTAATAGTAGTGTAAAAACATTCTTCCCCTGCAAAATACAGGATTTTAATGCACTCATGTTACAACGTTTCAGGGCAGGAAGTAGGTGCTAGAAGGTCTTTACTAATAGACGGTAATTATACACAGTATTTAAAGGGTGTAATTGATATTTTGTTATTGAAGTGTTGTATCAGTGAAGAATTATGTTGTGTCAGTGAAGTGTGTTGTGTCAGTGAAGTGTGCTGTGTAAGTGAAACGTGTTCCTGTCAGTGAAGCCTTATAGTTTATAGTGGCAGTGCAAAGTATTTGAACAGTGAAATGTTTTTGAAGTGTTAGTGAAATTAGGATAGAATCAGTGAAATGTGTCGTAGTTCCAGTGCAGTGAGTGAGTTGATAGCGAAATGAGTGTAGTGCCGAAAGGTACTTGTGCAGATATGAACATATCATACTCGTGGGTTTTAGTTCGAACTTAGGTTTAAGATACAAATTAGATTTACTTTAAATGTTATTTAAGTGATCATGCTTCATTTAATTTAGGATGTTCCCTGTTATTATTATTATTATTATTATTATTATTATTATTATTATTATTAATTATTAGTATTATTATTAATTGTGTTCATTATTGTCATTATTGAATGTAATTAATTACCACTGCCACCGGGTATATACGCATTGCAGTGTGAATACATACATACATACATATTTTGCTAATAAACTGGTGTTCGGAAATTACTCCATTCGCCGCTAAAGTAAGCGAAAGATCGGTTTTGATAGCTATACCACACATCGTGGACGAGTACGCGCAAGACCATGTTTTTCGCTTGGCTGTTTTTAAGTTTTATTTAGTTTTTGCTTAATTTGGATGTAGTTTTATCATTTATTCTGATATTAGGCCTTCACTTATTTTACAGGTTTTTCCACAGTGTCTCATGACCAGAATATTGTACGAAATGGAAACATAAAAATTGGAGATTTATCCTTCGAAGAGGTGGAAAAATTCAAATATCTTGGAGCAACAGTAACAAATATAAATGACACTCGGGAGGAAATTAAACGCAGGATAAATATGGGAAATGCCTGTTATTATTCCGATTGAGAAGCTTTTGTCATCTAGTCTGCTGTCAAAAAATATGAAAGTTAGAATTTATAAAACAGTTATATTACCGGTTGTTCTGTATGGCTGTGAAACTTGGACCCTCACTTTGAGAGAGGAGCAGAGCTTAAGGGAGTTTGAGAATAAGATTCTTAGGAAAATATTTGTGGCTAAGAGGGATGAGGCTACAGGATAATGGAGAAAGTTACACAACGCAGAACTGCACGCATTGTATTATTCACCTGACATAATTAGGAACATTGAATCCAGACATTTGAGATGGGCAGGGAATGTAGCACGTATGGGAGAATCCAGAAATGCATATAGAGTGTTAGTTGGGAGGCCGGAGGGAAAAAGACCTTTGGGGAGGCCGAGGCGTAAATGGGAAGATAATATTAAAATGGATTTGAGGGAGGTGGGATATGATGATAGAGACTGGATTAATCTTGCTCAGGATAGGGACCAATGGCGGCCTTATGTGAGGGCGGCAATGAACGAAAATCGAAAAATCGAAGGAGAATTGGGAGGAAAATTTAAAAGGTACGCAAAACGCGTCCTTGCAAGGGGTTGGGGGCTGTACAAAACTAAATATGTGAGCTCCAAGCCTGTTGGCCACTAGTCTCACTCCGGGTTACGCTGCTCCCCTGAAGGAGCTCTAGAAAATTTTGAAGGGGAAGCCTAAATTGGACGTAACCTCTTAGGTACCACATACGCGAGGGGGGCTGAGATTGATCACTTGATCACGGAACGGGGCGAGGAGGAGTTGGCTGGTGTTTGCCGTTAGGATGGCAAGACGCCGTCATCCGTTGTTCGATGACAAAGCATTTGAAGGCCGTCGGAAGAAGCGCCGTGAATTCTAACCTGCAATTTGAGAGGTCCCTGTCCTTTCAATTTGCGACTTATTGAGTGACCTCGTATGTTTAATAGACTATTAATATTATCTGAACTAGGGCATACATAATTTATAATAAAGGTGGAATATATATGGGGAAGGGCATATAGGTCCGTGGCCCATTTCTTATAGGGCTCATCCCGACATTTGTCTTACGCCTGAGGAAAACCACGGAATACCTTAGGCAGGATGAGTTGTCTCATATAAGAGACTAGCCAGGTTCCTTAAAAGCCAGTAAGTAAGTAAGTAAGTAAGTAAGTAAGTAAGTAAGTAAGTTTTTTTCACATATGAATTTGCATTGAAGTACCTATTAGGCCAAAGGTCTCCAAAAAGCGTATCGTCATTCGTGCTCTCGATGCAGCCCACCGAACACAGTGTGCTGTAAGACTAGAGAAGGGGAAGCGGTCAGTGGGGGATCGCGGCAACGGTGTGCTTATTATTACAATTATTTTGACATACTATGAAGCTGGAGGCCCGTCTGTTGCTATTGACACAAGTCATTGCAAATTCAACCTCTTCTGTTCTATGGTGCCTTTCAGTGTCTGGAAAAGATCTTCTCCAGTTGTATTTTGTAATTACATCTAGAAGACTTTCAGACATAGCAAAATGTTCTTTAACTCCCCGGATGAAAATGGCTAGGTGAGCTTTGTCATTTCTATCTATGCTTTCGCCCAATGCATGTGAGTAAGTTACAAACTGGTTAATTGTGGTTTCGACTTCAGATTCAATTACATTTACAATCTTGAAATTCCTTCTCTGAAATGAAATTGGAAACAATTTAATTTTCTTAAACTTTGACTTTGTTCTGGACACTGTATTTTAGTAACGTCCTGTATGCACGATTTTACAAATGATGCTTCTGTAAAAGGCTTCATTGATTTTCCAATATTCCAAGGTAGAACATAGCTAGCAAGAAGCTTTTATTGTTTAAGACTGAGGACACGTGTGTGATTTGTGTTTGTATTTTCTTATTTTATATTTATCAAAATATTTGTAGGCCTACGCACTTCACCTAAAATTAAACGAAGAACTATATGTTTGTCATGCGAAACTGAGTGTAAACGTTTTGTAATAAACTGATTGTTATGTATAACCAAAAGTTATACAAATAGCCCCAAAATAATTTTTTTTCATATGTCCAACATGCCTGTAATTTTATGATATTCTTTGTGCAGAGTCGAGTATTGTCGGGGCATGCTGAATTTTAACACACCCTTAAAATTTTTCGAACAAATTAAGCATTTCACATTATCCCCACTAACACAGGAATATTTCTCTTCCTATTCATCCTTGAATATACTACGTCCATGATTAGAAGACATTATGAAACGGTGAAACACTCAGACCACCACAATGATAATGGCAGTCCGCCACTGGTCTTCGTTTGCGCATAAACATTGAGTAAAGTACAGGTGGGGATAGGTGAGGCGGAGCATGCTCATTAAATAATGGCTTCGGTCCCGTTCAGGGGCTTACTCGCGAGTACGGTTTTGGAGGCGTCTGTATTAGGCCTACAGTTTCTACATGATCTGTTAAAAGTGGCCGCTCTTCATGTAGTACACCACAGGAAGATGTCTAGCGCAGACATTCTCAACCTGTTGCTCGCGAGCACCATGGTGCTCTTTTAATTAAATTTGGTGCTCTCGTCATGCGAGTAAAAAAGTGCTCGCGAGCACTGACCTTTCTGAGGTTCTTTTTTCAATCCAGACTTTGTGCAGCCGAAACAAAAAGTGTTTCTATCCATCCAATATAATATCTTAGACATCTGATAGGACTCGTATTTCACAAAGTAGAACCCCTTTCAATTCAGTGTCGGCTTAATCAGAAAAATTAAGATTATTCCAGAGAATAATATAACTCCTCTGGAACTTCAATTGATAAACTTCCAATCCTTCTTAGCCCAAAAATATTTGTTTTAAAAGAAGAAATTCATTGCTTTCGGCAAGCAGGAGACACAGAAAGACTCCAAATGCAGTGGAGTTTTCTCTTAAATATGTGGCTATGTTTGGAACAAACTACCCATGTGAAAAAACTTTCTCACTTATGAAATACCGCAAGAAAAAGCACGATCACGATTAACTAATTCACATCTGCAGGACTATTTACGTGTAGCTACAAGCGACTTTTCCTTGGATACCACTGAAATTCTGAGCAACATTCAAATTCAGGGATATCGTTATCATTGTGAATGTTTTAAAACTTATTTGTGTATTTATTTTATTTATGTATTCATATAAGCCCATTAAACATATATATATACTTACTACTGCCTCTCGAAATACTGAATGTGCTTTTTTTGAAATGGAAATCACATCGAGCATTTCCTATGTTGTTGAAGAACTCTCAATGTAATAATTTTAGAAAACATTTTTTACACTTTCTTTCCTTGCTTGATGAATACTACCAACTTCTAAAATATCGAATGATTTTTAACACCTTACGTGTATATATATATATATATATATATATATATATATATATATATATATATATATATATATAGGCTATATGCTTACTACTGCCTCTCAAAATACTGTATGTCCTTTTTTTGAAATGGAAGTCACATCGAGCATTTTCTTTGTTGTTGAAGAACTCTCAATGTAATAATTTCAGAATACTTTTTTAAACTTTCTTTCCTTGCTTTGATGAATACTACCAACTTCTAAAATATCGAATGTTTTTTAACGCCTTATGTGTCTATATATATATATATATATATATATATATATGCTCATTACTGCCTCTCAAAATACTGAATGTGCTTTTTTTGAAATGGAAATCACATCGAGCATTTCCTATGTTGTTGAAGAACTCTCAATGTAATAATTTTAGAAAACATTTTTTACACTTTCTTTCCTTCCTTTGATGAATACTGCTAACTTTTAAAACATCGAATGGTTTTTAACACCTTATGTGTGTATATATATATATATATATATATATATATATATATATATGCTCGGAACTAACGATAGATTTAGTGGAAACGGACTTGCTATTGGAACTGATGCCGGGTTCATGCCAGAGATTGAACACTTGAGTATATCAGTAATATCTAAATATATTAGGACCTTGACACAAGCGTCTCCGGTTGGATTGACGACTGTGTTTACCGGCATTTGGCTCTGTCAGCTGGGCGAGATTTCATGTTTCACGGAACTCGTTACGCTCGTACAGTTCCTACTTGTTTCTGCCGTCGTTACAGACACGTGACGATTTCGTGTGGGGGCTCTTGGCTGACATCCTTGCAGAATGAATTTTAAAATATTGATGGGTTGAGTACGAAGTTCCTTTCTTTCTCAACATATTATTATTATTATTATTATTATTATTATTATTATTATTATTATTATTATTATTATTATTATTTACTTAGGGTTTTTAAGAAACTCGTAGATTCATTTCCGCCCTCACATAAGCCCACAGTCGAACCCTATCCTGTGCAAGATTAATCCAATCTCTACAATCATATCTCACCTCCCTCAAATCCATTTTAGTATTATCCTCCAATCTACTTCTCGGTCTCCCCAAGGCCTTTTTCCCTCCGCCCTCCCAACTAACATTCTATATGCATTTCTGGATTCACCCGTAAGTGCTCCATGCCCTGCCCATCTCAAAGTCTGGATTTAATGTTCCTAATTATGTCAGGTGAGGAATACAATGCGTGCAGTTCTGCGTTGTGTAACTTCCTCTATTCTTCTGTAACTTCATCCCTCTTAGCTCCAAATATTTTCCTAATAACCTTATTCTCAAACGCCTTTAATCCCTGTTCCTCTCTCAAAGTGAGAGTCCATACAGAACAACCGGTAATATACAGTATTAACTGTTTTATGAATTCTAACTTACAGATTTTTTGACAGCAGGCTAGATGACAAAACTTCTCAACCGAATAATAACAGGCTTTCCCATATTTATTCTGCGTTTAATTTCCTCCCGAGTGACATATTTGTTACTGTTGCTCCAAGATATTTTGAATTTTTACATCTCTTCGAAGGATATATTTCCAAATTCTATATTTCCACTTCGTATATTATTCTGGTCACGAGACATAATCATATACTTTGTCTTTTCGGGATTTACTTCTAAACCTATGGTTTGTGAATTTTCTCCTAACATATTCATGTCATCCGTATAGACAAGCAGCTGCTGATGTAACCCGTTCAATTCCAGACTCTCTCTGTTATCCTGGACTTTCCTAATGGCATATTATAGAGCAACTTACAAATGGCTTTTAAGGAACCCGAAGGTTCATTGCCGCCCTCACATAAGCCCGCCATCGGTCCCTATCCTGTGCAAGATTAAGCCAGTCTCTATCATCATACCCCACCTCCCTCAAATCCATTTTAATATTATCCTCCCATCTACGTCTCGGCCTCCCTAAAGGTCTTTTTCCCTCCGGTCTCCCAACTAACACTCTATATGCATTTCTGGATTCGCCCATACGTGCTACATGCCCTGCCCATCTCAAACGTCTGGATTTCAAGTTCCTAATTATGTCAGGTGAAGAATACAATGCGTGCAGTTCTGTGTTGTGTAACTTTCTCCATTCTCCTGTAACTTCATCCCGCTTAGCCCCAAATATTTTCCTAAGCACCTTATTCTCAAACACCCTTAACCTATGTTCCTCTCTCAGAGTGAGAGTCCAAGTTTCACAGCCATATAGAAGAACCGGTAATATAACTGTTTTATAAATTCTAACTTTCAGATTTTTGGACAGCAGACTGGATGATAAGAGCTTCTCAACCGAATAATACAGAGCAGAGTTAAAAAGTAAAGTTGATAGTGCATCTCCTTTCTTTAGCCCGCAGTGAATTGGAAAAGCATCCGACAGAAACTGGCGTGTACGGACTCTGCTGTACGTTTCACTGAGACACTTTTTAATTAATGGAACTAGTTTCTTCGGAATATCAACTTCTATAATAATATTATATATATTATTATTATTATTATTATTATTATTATTATTATTATTATTATGCCGAGATCAAAAAACCGTGTTCTCTCTCCGTGCCCCCAAAGTTCTATTATGGCATGTATAGGCCTATTAGTTTTTTTTTTTTTTTTTTTTGTATTTCCAGTAGTGTAAAAATGGAATAAATTTACTTCTCATATTTGATAGGTCTACGTTAGAAAATACGTATATAACTTATTTTAGTTATAAATATTACAAAGAGAAAATATGTTCACTAAGAAGAAGCCTACAGTATATACCCAATAGTATTTTGCAAATTCCGAACTCTCTATAGTAGACCTACGTCTACACTAATCTATTATTCCGAGAAATAGATTTCACGAATGTTTAAAACAGCCATAGTAAAAATACCAAATAACTTAAATAGCTATCAACATTTTCACGTGCAACTTATTCACTTGTGCATAACGTGTGCATATTAATCAGTCGAAGCGCAGTTAATCCCAAGGATAATAAAGCCGTTATCTCAAATAGGATTATAAAACTCCATTTTTATCCATTCATCGCAATTAATCTCTCGTTCCTCAACTTTGGTACGTTTTGCAAACACTTGTTGAACTGCCTGGTTAGCTTAAACCAGAAACTTCGTGGAATCATGCGCATGTTAATTAAATGCCTTCCTTGCTGTTCTGATAACTTATAGATTTGCAGAATGTCGCCAGTAAATTGCAGTGAATGTATGAAACTCTAAGGCATACACTAAGAATATAATGTTTGCAAAGTCTATATACTGTATGCATACTTTATTACACATTGACACAGTAATACCCGTAACTGAAGCAGTCATATAACAAAATTCGAGTGGAACAGAATGTTTGAATGTCAATTGTTGGAATGCATATTGAACAATATCCATAATAAAATAACTTACTCACGTGGCGCATACAAATGCTCTACTGAAAATTTCATTTCTTTCTAGATAGGCCATATCTGTCACCCTAAACCAACATTTTCCTGGACGATGGATTGGCCATGTGGTGGTTCTATTTCTTTGCCGCCACGGTCCCCGGATTTGACCCCACTACATTATGGTTTGTTGGGATAGTTCAAAACAGAGATTTACCAAATAAAACCGTATACACGAGACAAATTATTCAATACACGAATTTTTATGCTGCCATTGGTGTGAAAGTACGGCATGCTGTACTCAGGAAAACAACTCAAGTCTTAGGAAACGAGTTGGAAAGAGTAATTACGTTCAAATTTCAACTTTTGAGCAATTGTTAACGTGACACGTCTTTGATTCATTGTCTTTGCATGAATTTCTACAAAGTTGACACAACTGTATTGCCAATGCTATTAAAAATACAAACCATGCTCATAAAATAATTTTTAATTAGAATGACCCATACAGTACTATCATCTTCCAAAATCATTCTCTTTCCTCTCGAATCATTCTGTATAAATAGATCGAAATATCAATGTCTGGTGGATAATACATCTTATATATAACGCATAAGTTTTACATTTTATTTAGATGAGCTATGTTCAATTTGTTTTAAAAATTATTTCCACTTAAATTAAACATTTTCCTGGACGATGGATTGGCCATGGTAATTTTATTCTAATGCCGCCACGGTCTCCAGATTTAACGTCATTAGATTATGGTCTGCGAGGATACTTCAAAACACAGGTTTGCCGAACAAAATCGAATACATCAGACGAATTGATTGCATGAATTTTGGATGATGATGATGATGATAATGATAATAATAATCATCATCATCTGATTAGAATAATATATTACGAGTCAGCTATGTATGCAATAGCGGGAGAAAGGAACTGGCCACCCTACCCCATTATCTCCTGGCTTAATTGCCTCGTGAGTGATGTCTTAATGGTATCACTTATGAGGTTCAAACCTTTCTTGGGACAGTTGGAGACGTTATGCTCAGTTCAGAAACCACAATTCAAACAGTCGAAACCGTTCATGAAAGAATCGATATCATTCAACAATCAGTTGGTAGATTGTTAGATAAAATAGTCATGGAGAGAGATTCAGATGTAGAAATTGATGTTCCATAACTATTGAATCAGAATTAAGATATAAAAGTGAATATGAACAACTTTGTTGTTGGAAAACAATTTTGAACGAAGATGCTTTCTCAGCCTATAATATCTTGGATTTTGGATTTGGTAAGTATTGAAACTTCGTCTATTTGAAGTTATGTATTACAGTTATTACAAACCGGTATTAATACTAGGTAATTAATTATAGAGAAGTTAGTTTATTTCATATCAATAAATGTGTTATTTTGTATAAAACATATACATCGAAGTTGCATGATCCATGCACACCTAACTTGTACTCAGAGTAATCAAACGTAGGACTCTAGTAATGACACATGACGAAGTAATGAAGATTCCAAGAAATGCGGTAATGTTGGCAACCTGTTCCCACCTACAGCCACATTTAGAACTCTGGATTTAGTCGTCGTGAACCTCCATAGTCCGTTTGCTTCATTAATTTGGTATATAACTAGTTTCGTAGAGCGCCGTGGTTTGAAATTTCAGTTTATAACTTCAATCATATAAAGAGCAAAGCTATTCATAAAGCACTCAATGGAGAATATCAGGAGTAAGCTGTCCCATCGTAAGTCACTGGGATCATATGACATTAAAATTTAAACCCTACATCTGTGGGCGCGATATAAAAGCAATATCTAACATTCGCGTTCTTGTTAATCGCCTACGTAGAACTTCTGCGAGAAAATGTGTCATGGGACATGGCAACGATTCCGTAACGAATTATTTTTAACAAGAAAAATCTCTCTGTATGATCTCTCACATACACCTAAAATGGTAACCTCGATTTAATTTGAAAACATCTTACAGTTATCCCTTGTGGTCACATTAAACTGTAGACATGGAAATTATGTTAAATTGTGAGGAAAATTCACCGAACGAATGCAACTTTTCGTTCTAGAAAGATATTTAAAATGTTACATTTGTTCGGATAAAATTTCAGTATATTTAAAGGACAAAACTAAAATTCTTTCAATAATTGATTATAATAATACACTGCTCTCTTAAACTGACTGACCATATTGGGAATTAAATCAATGACTTTCCCAAAACACGCTATGAAATGTTTAATATAAAACAGTTTTTATCTCGGTAAGGAAGCAGAACCGGGG